>NC_058131.1:197475336-197510263 GCF_016433145.1 Gracilinanus agilis | reverse complement strand
GCAGTACCAGATATTAAACTATACTATAAAGCAGCAGTCATCAAAACAATATGGTACTGGCTAAGAGATAGAGAGGAGGATCAATGGAATAGACTTAGGGGTAATGACATCAGCAAGACAGTGTATGATAAACCCAAAGAGCCCAACTTTTGGGACATGAATCCACTATTTGACAAAAACTGCTGGGAAATTTGGAAAACAATATGGGAGAGATTAGGTCTAGGTCAACATCTCACACCCTACACCAAGATAAATTCAGAATGGGTGAAGGACTTGAATATAAAGAGGGAAACTATAAACAAGTTAAGTGAACACAGAATAGTTTACTTGTCAGATCTCTGGGAAAGGAAAGACTTTAAAACCAAGCAAGAGTTAGTGAAAATTACAAAATGTAAATTAAATGGTTTTGATTATATTAAACTAAAAAGTTTTTGTACAAACAAAAACGATGTAGTCAAAATCAGGAGGGAAACAACAAATTGGGAAAAAATCTTTATAACGAAAAACTCTGACAGGGGTCTAATTACTCAAATATACAAGGAGTTAAAGAAATTGTATAAAAAATCAAGCCATTCCCCAATTGATAAATGGACAAGAGACATGAATAGGCAATTTTCAGGTAAAGAAATCAAAAGTTTCAATAAGCACATGAGAAAGTGTTCCAAATCTCTAATAATTAGAGAAATGCAAATCAAAACAACTCTGAGGTATCACCCCACATCTAGCAGAGTGGCTAAAATGAAAGAAGGGGAGAGTAATGAATGTTGGAGGGGATGTGGCAAAATTGGGACATTAATGCATTGCTGGTGGAGCTGTGAACTGATCCAGCCATTCTGGCTGGCAATTTGGAATCATGCTCAAAGGGCTATAACAGACTGCCTGCCCTTTGATCCAGCCATACAATTGCTGGGTTTGTACCCCAAAGAGATCATAGATAAACAGACTTGTATGAAAATATTTATAGCTGCGCTTTTTGTGGTGGCAACAAATTGGAAAAGGAGGGTATGTCCTTCAATTGGGGAATGGCTGAACAAACTGTGGTATATGCGGGTGATGGAATACTATTGTGCTCAAAGGAATAATAAACTGGAGGAGTTCCAGGCGAACTGGAGTGACCTCCCAGAACAGATGCAGAGTGAAAGGAGAAGAGCCAGAAGAACATTGTACACAGAGACTGATATACTGTGGTAAAATTGAAAGTAATGGACCTCTGTACCAGCAGCAATACAATGACCCAGGACAATTCTGAGGGATTTATGGTAAAGAATGCTACCCACATTCAGAGGAAGGACTGCAGGAGAGGAAACATATAAGCAAAACAACTGCTTGAAGACATGGGTCAGGGTGGACATGATTGAGGGTGTGGACTGGAAACTACCACTCCAATGCAACTACCAACAATTTGGAAATTGGTCTTGATGAAGGACACATGACAAAACTAGTGGAAATGTGCATCGGCCATGGGTGGGGGGATTGTGGGGGGCGAAGGGGAAAGGAGGAGCATGAATCATGTAACCATGTTAAAAATGAATATTAATAAATGTTTGAAAAAAAAAGAAATATAGGCCATGGTGATGGATCAGAGGGAAATCCTTTGATGCATTGATAGAGGAAAGTTACACTTATTTCCAAATTTTGGATTCTAAGCACTTTAGTAAATGGCCATAGTCCAGCTTTTATGGCTAACAGTTATTGAAATATAATTTAGCTTGTAAGGAGTCTCCTTATAGGTAAACCTCAGCAAAATCCTGTCACTGATGAAATGTAGGTCAAGATGTCTTTGCCATCTTTATTCTTCCCTTTTTTGTGCTTTCCCATCTGACTCCAGTGCCCTTCATGCTCTTTCAAAGCCTTCACTCAAGAAAGGATTTGATCAGCTTTTTCACAGTTAGATGATAATTTTCATAAAGATTTTTATAGAGATGAGAAAATGGGACATGATCACTGTCTTCAAGTGTTTGAAAGGTTGTCATATTGAAAAGGAATTAAACTTGTTCTGCTTGGCCCCAGAGGATAGAACTTGGCATCAGAGGTGGAAATTGCAGAATAAAAGATTTAGACTCTATGTGGAATAAATCTCTCTTGGAATTAGAGCTTTCTGAAGGAAGAATGAATGGTTTCAGAAAGGTAGTGTGTTCGACTTTTAAGTCAAGGTTGAATGACAACTTATCAGGATAAAATCAGGTTCAATTCTTGGTAGGTCAGTTTAAAAGTACATTGATTAACAAGAGATAATACAGATGAGGGCAACCTGGTTGCTGAATGACTGAGTCTGTTTTATGAAGATCACTTGAGAGAATCAGGCATATTTGACCCTGAAAAACTGAAGTAGAAAAGAGGGAGAGACATGCTAACCACTCAAGGAATTAAAAAAAAAAACAAACTATCAATTATAGGGGGAATTATATTTGCTCTATTTGGTCCCAAATAGCAGAACCAAGAAAATTGAATGAAAGTTCCAAAAGGGAAAATATAGTTATGATGTAGAACAGTGATTCCCAAAGTGTGCACTACTGCCCCCTGGTGGGTGCTGCAGCGATTCAGGGGAGCAGTGATGGCCACAGGTACATTTATCTTTCCTATTAATTGCTACTAAATAAAAAAAATAATTTCCAGTAATATTTTTTTCTGGAAAGGGGGTGGTAGGCCAAAAAAGTTTGGGAACCACTGAAGGAGAAGAAAATCTCCTAACAATAAGAGCTACCCCGAGGCAAAATCGCTTCCCTTAGGCAGTAGTGGATTCTCTCTCATCAAAAATCTTCAATTGGAAAATGAGAGATCATTTGTCAGTTATTGAAGAGCAGAGATTCTTTTCATATATAAGTTGGAATAGATTACCATTAACATCCTTTTCAATTTGAAATTTATAGGTTGATTCTACCTCTTTGTGCCTCATATTGTTCCTGTTTTAAATGAAGGAATTTAACTAGATGACCTTCAAGGGCCCTTTTGAGCTTGAATGTCATATAATATTATTAACTATGTACTTTTTTGTTTGACCTAGTCTTCACCTTTCAGATGCAATATTGCTTACTTTGCTGTCTATAGCCTCCAGTTCTCTTTCCATCATATGAAAAATTATATTATTATCTAAAATGAATAATTTCTGTTCAACAACAACAAAGAATGACTCCACCTATGCATCTTATACAGTGTTATGTGCTTCAGGAGATACAAAGAACAATGAAAACCAGTACTTGTATTTAAGATTATAATTTAGTAGAGGAATTAAGATATATACATAAACATAAGTATAAAATGAATATTCCAACAGCATAATGACAGATTATATTTCTATACTCTTTCAAAGATCTCAAAGAACTCCCCTCCCCAGTAACCCATGATGTATTTAAAGTTTCACTATTCCTATTTTTACTGAGAAGGATATTTGGAGAGGACAAATAACCTTTCAAGTATTACCCAAACCAGTTGACATAATTCAAATTATGTAAAAATTCAAAACCAAGTCTTGAGTCCAATGGTTTTTCCACTCACTATGCTTTTTCATACTAGAAAACTACCAGAAAATTTTGGGACTTAAATTATTTGGAGATAACTTTTGGATAGAGTGATTAAGGAAATTTCTTGGAGAATATGTATGGCATTTGATAGTTGGGGGAAAATGAAAATGTGCAAATAACTTAATGTTTCTGAATATTAGATTCTTTATAAGATGAGGAGGTTGAACGAAATGTACTTTAAAGTCCTTCTAAGATCTAAATCAGTGATTCCATGTTCCTAGGATTTCAATATTCTGAGTTGAGTGTTTCTCTTCTTTCAAGAATCTGTCTTATGCACCTATATCCTTTACTTGTAATTGTATTAATCCTTACTATTCTTTTTTTTAACTTTTTTTTTTAAACCCTTGTACTTCGGTGTATTGTCTCATAGGTGGAAGATTGGTAAGGGTGGGCAATGGGGGTCAAGTGACTTGCCCAGGGTCACACAGCTGGGAAGTGGCTGAGGCCAGGTTTGAACCTAGGACCTCCTGTCTCTAGGCCTGGCTCTCACTCCACTGAGCTACCCAGCTGCCCCAATCCTTACTATTCTATTGATATCCTGATACAAATTTTACTCATCTAATTGTGTCCACAAACAGGCAGCAGATGCAAGGAGGAAAAAGAACGTGAGGACTTTTGACAGTCAGTTGAGAAAGAGAGGAACAGGGTGACATAGATAAGACAAGCTCTTCAGCAGTCTATGTGAGATAAGACATAAATACAAAAGCAGTATCCTTTTGGGTACAAATTAAATTCATGGCTAGATAATAAATGGAATGACCTGAGTGAGACTGCAGCTAACCAAAGACTGCAGTCATCAGGGTAGATGTTTTAGCAGCATTAAAACCTATAAAAAGCAGAATTCCTATGATAAGGTAAATTATTCCTAAACATTGCAGATACCACTTTACTACAAATTAGGAGGCAAATAAATGTCACAAATTTCATGGTTCATCCACCGATTTGGGGGGAGTAGTGGTATTAAAATGAGGTTGATAAAATGGGAGAATAAAGACACTCTTTATTTGAAAGGTTAAGCCTTATACTAACGCTTAAGGTTTCTGAACTGTTTTTCTGTCATTCCCTGGTATCTGACTCTTTGTGTCATGCTAATAAGTCCATGGGGTTTTCTTGCCAAAGATACTAAGCAATTTTCAATTTCCTCTTTCAATGGATTAAGGCCAACAAAAGTTAAGTGGATTGCCCACAGTCACACAGCTAGTAAGCATCTGAGGCTGGATTTGAACTCTAGTCTTCCCAATTCCAGGCTTAGTGTCTTATCCATTGAGACACCTCACTGCCTCAATGTTTTACGCTAATTTATTACTGTGATTAAATGTTTGTTAAAGCTTTGCTTTGAGGATTGAGGAATGGGGAAGCATAATCAAAATAGAATGAAAGGTAAAAGTTTCATTAAGAAAGAGAAGAATTATGAATTTTAATATAAGAGGTATTAATGCATATCCTATATAGACGTGGAAAAGTGGGAAGAGGGTTGTCTTTAGAGTTTAAAAAAATGAAATCAAATTCTGCCTCTATTTTTCCCTGCATATGAAGTCTTGAACAAGTAATTCCACCTCTCTAGGCTTTAGTTTCATTTTTATGATGAAGGAATTGAATATTCTTGGTCATGGGACCAACAAAAAGAGGATGAGACATTTTCTTTATCTTTATGACCACACTGAACCTCTCCAAAATAGAAATTATACATCAAAGATAAAACAGCTCTAGCTCTCCCCATTGTCTGGAGAAGTAATGGTAAACCTAAGGCACGGGTGCCAAAGATGGCACACAGAGTAGTCTCTATGGACATGCAGCTGCCTCTCCCCACCCCCACTCCCAAGTTTGTTACTAGAAAGGCAGAAGAACTCAGGAAGAGGTTCTCCCTTTCTCCCCTCTACCCTGCCTGATGATATTTTTGTTCACATCACCCACCTCTCTACCCAGGAGCCCAATGAGAGTGCTTCCTCCCTCCCTTGACTGGGGTAAGGGACTTTGGTGAGGCATGGCACTCAATCTCTGATGGGGGACCAATACAGTACTCAGTTTGGAGGGTTGGGGGCAGGGCCTGGCATTCCATCTCTAAAAGGTTCACTATCACTGGTGCAGGGCAAGAAGAACTCAAACGATGGTAAAATGAAAGCTCATGGAATAATGCCTACCTTGAGCTTACTAAGGACAGAATTCTACTTAGCCCAGAACCAAATATGGGTCCCATAGACAAGAAATAAATGCTAACCCCACAAGCCCATTCCCTTTTTTCTTTTGTCAGTGTTATGGAGATCTGAGCTCCAAACTGTAGAAATTTATTGAAGCTAGTAATATTCTGTGCTGCAAAAGATCCATACCAGAGAACAGACTGAATAGAAGGAAAGAAGCAGGAACTAAATTCCATCTCCTACACTCCAAAGATTAAAGATTAAAATTCCAAATGACATAAATCATCAAGGCTTCAGTAGCACCAGTGTGGTAGAGGTCTAGATTGATGAACCAGAAAACTGAGAAATCATGTGAATAGGACAGAACTTCATGTAGGTTGTAGGGTGCTGCATGGCACTGTAGTAAGTTTGCTTGAGGGGAAGAACTAAGCATTTACCTGGGGACAATTCTGCCCTCTGAAAAGTTAATTGTGGGCAGAGTCCTAAGTGGGTGAATCATAAGTTACCTAGAATGGGGGAACATTGAAAACCTTTTCATCCAGTACTCAGGCAAAGCTCTTCAGAGATGAGGGAACTGAAAAGTAAAGGGGGGAATATTGAAATTTTTAAACATAACAGGAGGAAGAAAACTCAGATATCACAGGAATAAGTAGATAAACCAAAGGCAAAATATTAACGGAAAAAGAAATAACGGCCTCCAGATGAGTAAATGAGTTCAGTCAAATATGAACAAATTTCTAAACAGTGGAAAATTATCCAACACTTGATGAGGCAGAGGACTTTGTGGATTTTGAAAGAAGCAGAACCATAGCATATTTCTGAATGATTTAAAAGGGAGATAAAAATGAGAGAATTAATGGCCTATACAGCATAAATGATTAACAGAAGAGAATAACTTTAATCTGTGACAGCAAATCTGACCAAAGAAACAAAAAAGTGGAAAAGTATTTGAAAATGGAAATATAGCTAAATAAAATAATTATCTAGGAGAAAAAAAGCAATATTAAATGAAAATATCATCTCTATTAAAACAGAGTATATTGTTCTAGAATATAGAATGTTCAGAAACAATATAATAATTCTAAAGTCAAAAAATCTGAATACCACAATACAAGAAGTAACACAAGAAGACTACACAGAACTTCTTTAGTAAATTATTATTTTTACAGATTACATGTCAATATATTTAAATTTTTCTTTTATAATAATTTATGAACCATATTCTCATTTTTCCTCTCCCCTACCCCTAAGAAGGCAGGTTATATGATATAGGCTTTATATATCATATCATATAATAGGTGTTTCCATGTTCATCATGTTGTGAAAGAAGACATGTATTGTTTACACTAGAGAAAATTTCATGGAGGAAGTAAATAATGGTATGTTTAAATTTGCATTCAGACTGTGTCTGTTTCTTCTATGGCAGTGGAGATCCTTTTTGTGTGGGTCATAAGTCTATTGGAGTTGTCCTGGATCCTTACCTTGTTGATCAGAATTAAGTTATTTACAGCTGATCATTATACATTATTGTTATTGCTGTGTACAACATTCTTCTGGTTCTACTCATTTCACTTAGCATCACATCAGGGTTTTTATTTTCTTGTGATCAGTGATGATCAATTCTTCTTCTAACAGCTTGGAATTTGGGTTTTTTCCAAGAACTTTGAATGTAAATTTGAAATACCAATTGAAAGAATCCATATATCACCTCCAGAAAACACACGCAGGAAAATACACACACACACACATGCATGGCAACAAATTGCCAGAGACATAGTTCTTCAAGTTAATAATTCAATTCAGAAACAATAAATTATTTAAGTAACTAGGAGAATGATTTTTAAGTACAAAGAAAAATGAATTCAAATAATATGAATCTTTTTTGCATCCATCAAAAATGCAAAAAGAAGTGGAATAATATGTTTTAAGTATTTCAAGATTTGGCCCATGATGACCTCCCCCCAAAATCTGACCTTAACCATATTAGGTAATCAAAGAAATGTTGGTGCTCAATAATGCTTGAAAAGTGCCAAGAAGGAAAACAAAAGGTGACGATGTTATTTACTTTTCAATCACCAAAGAAAACAGAAATGGAGGGATGAGCAAATGTAAAAATCAAAAGCAGCAACAAAGTGACAGCAGAGGGACTAATAAATTATTTATTTCTAAATGTATACAGAGAGAAATGGTAAGTTAGGTGGGGGTGATGATGCAGAAGCAGGCTTGGGGTTAATTATGGACAGAACCTCAATGCACTTTGCCTATAGGTAAATTACTGAGAGCTAGTGCTAAGGGGAAGGGATCTCTGTGGTCTTAGAAAGAGAAAATCTTTCAGAGGAGTAGGTGAGAATAGGGAAAGAGGTGAACAAAATGAAATAAAAAATAATGAACATTATTAGTTGAAAAGGAGGATAAAAAAGAGGAAATCTACTTGATTGAGAGGGTAATTAAAAAGGGGAAGAATCAAATGATCATATAAAATCAGGAAATAAAAAGAAACTAATACTCTAAAGTGAAAGGAGTAACAAATAGGATGGACTATTGGAAGCAATGGGAAAAGACATAAATAAAATTTTTAAATGATAGCCATATTTCTGAGAGTGAGAAAAAATGAAATTACTGCAGTAACATATTTTTATTTATTTAATTAAATTTTTTAGAATATTTTCCCATGGTTACATGATTCATGTTCTCTTCCTCCCTTCTTCTCTCGCTTCTCCCAGAGCTGATAAGCAATGCCACTTGTTTATACATGTCTTATTACTCAAAATCTATTTCTGTATTATTCACATTTGTAATAGAGTAATCTTTTCAAAACCACAATCCCAAATCATATGCCCATTTAACCAAGTGATACATCATATGTTTTTTCTTTTGCATTTCTACTCCCATAGTTCTTTCTCTAGATGGGAATATTATTCTTTTTTATAAGTTCCAAGGGATTGTTCTTGATAATTACAGTGCTATTAGTAGCAGAGTCTATAACATTTGATTGTTCCGGAAAATTTCACTTTCTGTGTACCATGTTCTCTTGGTTCTGCTCATTTTACTCTGTATCAGTTCATGAAGGTCTTTCCAGTTTATATGGAACACAAGCAGTTCATCATCCTTTATAGTACAATAGTATTCCATCACCTGCAGCAACCTCTTTTTTTGAAGGCAGGCATGAAAGTGTCTAATGATTTTATTCACAGGCATCCTCTGTCAATAGCTAAATAGGACCAGCATTGGATGTGACTTATAGTCTTTCCCCCCAACTCAAACCTGTATTATTATATAATTATTTTCCAACACACATTTACTATGCTTTGATTTTTCTGACAGTATACAGAATGATTTGATTGACAGACTCAAAAATTATATAACTTTTAAAAAATCCTTTTGAACAAAGTCATTAAAAACCCTGAATACTGACTTTTTTACAGTCCAATTTAAAATAATGTAAGCTGACCCTGGATCTTGTAAGTTAAAAAAATCCCCAAATATCCACACTCATTAGAAGAATGTAAAATAATAAGCTTGTCAATCAATCAACAAATATGTCAATCAGTAACATCCTTAACACTTACTATGTGCCAGGCACTATCCTAAGGTTCGGAAATGCAAAGAAAAAGCAAGTCTTTGCAATCAATGAGTTAAGAGAAAGATAAAAAGGTCAACATGAATGAACAATGTGATAGAGAACCAAACAAAGATGAACTGCTTTCATTTGATATGAAGAAATGAAATCTGTTTCTACTCTGAACCTTATCATCCTTAAAAGTTAAAAGGGGGAGTATGATTGAAAAAATCTGAAAGCAGTTTAATTATATCTTCTTGATATGAAAATGGAAAGGAAGGGGAAGAGGAAAATATTGTAAAGGTTTAGATAAAGATTAGGGAAAATTATTTCATGCAATTGGGGCACACAAGTAAAAGTCTATACAGACAAGTAGGAAGAGGGCATGGAGGGGCTGATACTTGAAACTCAATTTTATCTTAACTGGACAAGAGATGAGAGATATATATGTTGATGGTTATAAAACTTCATTTCTCTATAGTTGAATTTAAGAGTAAAATAAGAGAGTAGTCTTATGCAAGATTAATTCTTAGTTTGTACAAATATATGTGGGAAGTAAAGATTTGGAAATGGAGGGGATGTCAGTCAATTGGGAAATTGATGAACTACATTACAAACTCAATAAAAGAATTGTTATGTGCCAAAGGTTCTTTGGTTTTACCTTTAGCATCTTTAACATCAAATAATCACAGTATTTTAGAATTTGAAGGTACTTTAGGGATATCTGTCCCAACCTATTCTTGAAAAGCAATCTTTAGTGGAATATAATTAGTAAGTAATGATCAAGGGGCAACACACTATTTGATAAGTAGACTTTTGTTAGGCAACTTCTTTTTTCAATAAGTCTAATTTTTTTGCTTTTCAACTTCCACTCAAATGACTCCTAATTTTGTTCTCAGAAACCAAAAAGAACAAGTCTAAGCCCACTTTTTTTACTTAAGAATATCCCAAGTACTTGTATATAGCTAGAATTTCTATTCTCAAGGCTAAACCTTTTCAATTCCTTCAACTGTACTTTATTACACTGATTTGAGCCACTCTGCCATACTGGTGATTCTTCTTTGCATGACCTTGGTCTTGTATCAATGTGCTCAACTAGTGGTGCCCAAAACTGATCATAGTACTGCAGATGTGATTAGATTGCAGAAAAATACAGATGGGTAGACACTTCATTATTCTTATAAACTATGTTTCTATTAACGTATCCCCGAGTTTTTCATTTGAAAAAGCTCAGAGATGTCAAATGATTTTCACAAAGTTATGTGGCTAGTAAATAAAAATGTTGAAATTCAAACCCACACCCACAGGACTCTGAATCTATTGCATTGTGCAATGTGTAAATATGCTCCCTTTTGGATTGAATTGGGCTTTTTAGATGCCATCAGGTTCATTATTCTAAATAGTATTAGGCAATAATGAAGTCCAAAGTATAAACCTGAGTTCCAGAAACACTTCTATATTCACCTATGTGATTAATTAGTTTGATATTGAGACAAGTGGGTGTTAAGGGATCTGTGTAAATACAGACTTTTTTTAGGGGTGATATTAAAAGGGGTAACGAAAGGCAACTGTCAGCTCTCATGAAGGCAGCAATTATTTAGAAAGAAGTCTTTGGACCTGAAACTTGCCATTTTATAAAAGGGTAAGAAATGTTCTTTCCAAATTATAGAGGTGAGACTGACAGGCTGATGGTTAAAGTGTAGACTAATTTATTCTTGTGGGGCTCAAAGAAAACACACCACCATTTCATGTGTGAAACACAAATGTTTCTAAAAAATCCACAGTACCTCTTAATTTTAGTTTTCAGAAAAAAATGTTTAAAATAGAATAATGAGGCTAAGTGAAGTGCATGACTGGAATTTAAGACAAGTTTTTCAGTTGTTCCTGAAGGACATTATGAATTATAAAATCTTGGAAGACTGATAGAAATTATTGTTAGTGCTGAAAATAAATGTAATTTTGAACAAGTCACTTATCCTATCTGACCTCCATTTTCCTTATACACAAAATGGGAATGGCAAGCTTGCATTTAAAGGCAGCAATGTATAAGGTAGACTCTAGATTCTAGAGGGTCAGCTTCAGAATTGGGAAATATTGGGGTGATGTTCTGGTTCTTCCAGATACTTGTTGAGTAGCCACAGGAAATTACTTACTCTCTCAAAACTCTTTCAAACTATATTATATGTAAGTTATGGATTTTATATCACTGGACAAGAAATATTCTAGGAAGAACAAAAGGTCATACTCTTTTTGAAAACTGTTAATTGTACATTACTGAAACTGATGATCAACAACTTTTTTATTTAGAAATATAACAGTATAAAAGAAAGGAAAATTGGAGAATTTTGGATTGAGAAATTGGATTTCAGCTTAAGCAAAAACATTATGTAATAGTAGTATCAAAAGTTGTTGATTCAGAATCGTGGAGCTTTTTTTTTCCCCATGATTTTATACCTGGGTATCATTGGGGAAGCCTCAATCTCTTCATTTTTAAATTAAGGCATTTGGTTCAAATTTTTATAAGAGTTTGTTTATTTGCTTATTTTGTTTCCACACTCCTTTAATTTAATTTATAGAGCTGTTGGATGTTAGATCTGAAAAGACCCCCTAAATTTTTCTAATGTTGTATCTCATTTAAGATTCTAGTACTTTTGCAAGGACTGACTCTATAACTAATATGTAGTCTTAATTCCCTCCCTGCCCCATTTCTTTTCCAATATAAGCAAAACAACTATATGCTAAATTTTATTTTTAGGTATTCTTTTATTGTTATTTGAATGATAGAAATGCTGTCCCCTAGAGAAATTAATGCAATGCCTTAAGTTCCAAGAATAGATAAATAGATAGTTATCTATTCTGTGAATTTCTAAATTCATGATTGTTTTGTTAGCTAAATGCTTAATTTTCAAGAAATGATATTTTATTATTAAAAATAGGAATCTTGGTTTCAAATCCCATTATTAATTAATAGGATTAATTTTCTTTGTGTATCAGTAGATAAACAGAATAAGATTAAAAAGGGAAAATAAAAAGATAACAGAATCAGGCATTCTATATCTATGTCCTGTTGCTTTAATTACATATTATACACTCTTTTTAAAGATAGAACTTTAATGTTCATTACAGTCCTTTTGCCCCAGAATGTTAATGTAGCTAGAGAGATATTCTGTCCACCATTATAACAAAATAGATACAAAATGGTAAACATTTTTCAACCTTTGGAAAGTTTTACCAAGGTAAGACTGGGTTTGTGGCCAATAATAAACTTTTTTAAATACATAATGATTTTCTCACCTCTTTATGTTATATAATTTATCCCATTCTATTTCCCCCTTCATTTTTTCTCTCAGTGCAAAACTCTCTTTTATCCCTTGATTTTTTTTTACTTATCATTCTTAAGTATATGTATCATACATACATATTTCATATCATCACATTTATATACACATCATATCAAATATAATCAGCTTACTTCCCCACTCTCTTCCTGGGTAAATTCCTTCAATGTTCTCTACTACTAAGAGTAATTTTTGAGAATTACAAGTATCTTCTTTTAATGTCGACATATAAACATTTTGACCTGGATGAGTCCCTTAAAATTTCTCTTTCTTATTACCTTTTTGGGCTTCTCTTGTGTCTCATGTTAGGACTTCAAATTTTTTTGTTTAGGTATGGCTTATTCCTTAGGAACGCTTGGAAATCTTCTATCTTATTGAACGTCCATTATTCCCCCTGAAAGAATGTACTCAATTTTGTTGGAGAGGTGACTCTAGGTTGTAAAACCAAATCTTTTGTCTTCCTGAATATCATATTCCATGTCTTTTGATCCTTTAATGTAGAAGCTGCTAGGTCCTATGTGATCTTGATTGTAGCTCTATGGTATTGGAAGGGTTTCTTTCTGGCTGTTTGAAGGATTTTTACCTTAGCTTGGTGGCTCTTGACTTTAGCTATTGTATTCCTAAAAGTTGTCATTTGAGGAATTCTTTCTGGAAGTGATCTGTGAATTCTTTCAATTTCAATTTTATTTTCTTGTTTGAGGACCTCGGGTAGTTTTCTTTGATAATTTCTTGTAGTGTGTTGTCCAAGATTTTTATCTTGATCATGGCTTTCACGTATTCCAATAATTCTCAAATTGTCTCTCCTAGATCTATATTCTTGGTAAGTTGTTTTTCTATATTTCATGTTTTCCTCTGTTTTTTCATTCCTTTGATTCTGCTTTATTGTTTCTTGGTTTCTCATGAAATCATTAGTTTCTAGATTGGCAATTCTGATTTTTAAGGCCTGATTTTTTTCCTCTATCAGTTTTTGGTTCTCCTTTTTCAAATGGCCCAATTTTCCTTGCATCGCTTTCATTTCTCTTTCCCACTATCTCTCTTAATTGTTTTTTGAAGTCTTATTTTAACTCTTTCAGAATCAGTGTCCAGTCCAAATTTTTCTTTTGGACTTTGCCATGTGTTTCCTTTGCTTTCATTTCCCTAATCTGTGACAATACTGTGTTCTTTGTGTCCATAAAATTCTTGATAGTTAGGTGATTTTTTGTTGTTTGCTCATTTTTCCTATCTAATTATAGGTAGGCTTGGAGTTATGATGTGATGGTCTGAGGACTGAGAGCTCAGAAAGGTCCCTCCCCCTGCAGATTCAATTGACTCTTGAGATATTAATAGTTTAAAGACTTGCCTCATGCTTATGTATAAGCTTTTGATCTCACTCAACACTTGATCAGGTCAGGAGCTGATCAAATTCTAGCCCCAGGTTTTGGCTCAAGTTTTTGGTCTCACTGTGTATTTGATCCAATCAGGCGCAATCTTGATTGTCCCGTCTTGGAGCTCCACCCTGAGCTTTAGGCAAAAAGATAGGTATTTAGTACTTAGTACTATCAGACACCCCAATCAGTGTAATATGTCTTTATCCCAACCTAGACTAGGATTCCTGGCTCTGCTCTGGGTTCACCCAAATCAGCCCACTTCAACCTAAACTGCTCTAGACTGGGACTCTGGACTTCTCCACAAGTTTGAAATTTCAAGTGTTGTGGTTTGGCTTGTAACATTATTTGCCCAGGAAGAATCTTAGGCTTGGGATTAGGTTCCAAACCTGCGACAGCAGATGTGGGGTGGGGTTGTGTGGCTTGTCCTTCCCTCCTTGCTACAGCCCCTTGCTGGCTCTACTCTCCTCTCACCCTCGTGCCTCAGATATTCTCTGCCTACCTTTTGGTTTTTTTCTTTTCTTGAAAGTTATTTTATTCTGTCTCCTGTTTGGTTCTTTCATTCCTGTATTCATTTTGTATTGATATTTTAATATTGGTTAGAGAGAATTCTTGTTGTGGCACTGAGTTGCTCTGGATTACTCTGTAATCTTGACTCTGCCCCTGGAACCCAAAAGAGTAACTCTTTTTTGAAGAATAATAAAGCTACTAAATTTGGAATGATTCACAACCCAGTTGGATAATCTAAATACCACCTAATAAGTTACAAAAGACATGTCATAAGATGGATAAACCACCAGCATTAGAATAAATTGACCTATAATTAAATCTTTCCCATATTACATATTGCCTTTGTGACTCTGGACAAGTTACGTAATCTCTCAGTGGCCCAAACAATTTTTTAAAACTACAAATGCAAATGCTACAACATTTGCTTGGTTATTATAGTAAAAGGATTATAGAGGAAATCAGAAATATCTCCCCAGGAATTTCCTATATCAATTAAATTCAAGTTTTGTTAAAAATAGTTAAAAAGGGCCATGGATAGTCTCAAAGTACTAAAAGAAATAGAACATTAAGAATGTTATTTTTGTCAGCATAACCACTTTCCCATAGGAAACACTGACTTACAGAACATTGATATACTTCATCTAGGTTACCTATACTATCTAAATCCTACAAAAAAGTATTCACACCTCATTCAACACCCTTTCTC
Organism: Gracilinanus agilis; assembly: GCF_016433145.1. Classification (NCBI taxonomy): domain Eukaryota; kingdom Metazoa; phylum Chordata; class Mammalia; order Didelphimorphia; family Didelphidae; genus Gracilinanus; species Gracilinanus agilis. The sequence continues at coordinate 197,495,127 of NC_058131.1, read as the reverse complement.
TACCTACTAAAGAAAAAAATGAAAAGTATAGTTTCATTAGATTCTCATTCCTCTTCCACTTCTCATGTAGAAACTAAAACTCCTCAATGGAAATCCTTTTTCAAAACCAAAGGAAAGAAAAAATAGTAACTTAACAATGTATGTTCATAGAATTTGATTTTACCAAGTATCTATGGCCTTTATTTCTCTAATTCGAATATAATCTAGGGAGTGGAGAAGGGAAGTTGGAAAATCATGAGAATCATAAGGAATCATAAAAAAATTAAGAAACAGACAGCCTTTGAGGACATGTAGTCCAAATCTTCATTTTTCAATTTAAGAAACTAAGGTTCTAGGATGCCATATGACTTTAACAAGATCACACAAATTATAACTTTAATATTCTACTTTTATAAGTAGAAATATTGTGCCTCAAACTACTCAAAAAAGAAGCTTATTTCTTGAGCTACTCATTTTCTATTTTTTTGTTTGTGGATTTTATATATATATGTACGTATGTATGTATATGCATATCTATATGTATATTTGTTTGTTACATTAAAATACCTAGTTAATTCACTAAAACTTTCCCCTCTCCCCTATAGGGAAGGCATCATTTGACAAAAATATATGTGTTTATATAAAAATATATCTTATATGTTTTTGTTAATCTGTTCTTTCTCTGGAGGTAGACATACAAAAGTCATTCTTCAAACAAGATTTCTGGTCCTGTATATAATATTCTATTGGTTCATTCATTTTACTTTTCATATTTTCATGGAAATCTTTCCATATTTTTCCAAAATTAATCTGCTCATTACTTCTTATGCTCTAAGAGTATTACACAATCATATACTACAACTTGTTTTGGTATTTTCCAATTGATGAGCATGTCTTCAATATCCAGGCCTTTTCCACCACAAAAAAAATTGGCTATTCATATTTTAGAACATATAAGTTCTTTTTCTTTTTCCATGGTCATATAAGAAAATAAACCTAACATTGTTATGGATTGGTTTACAGATGAATAACACTTGGTTTTACAAATAAATTGCCAAAAAATCATAATATTTTGTTTGTTTTGTTTGAAAAGTTTTATTTAATTAATTGATTTAAAATATTTCTATGGTTTCATGATTCATGTTCTTTCCCTCCCATCCTCCCACCCCTCAATGAGCAGTTCCACTGGGTTTTACATGTGTCATTGATCAAGAACTATTTCCATATTATTAATATTTGCATTAGTGTGATCATTTAGAGTCTATGTGCCCAATCATATCCCCATTGACCCATGTGATCAAGCAGTTGTTTTACTTCTGTGTTTCTACTCCCACAATTCTTTCTTTGGTTGTAGACAGGGTTCTTTCTCATAAATCCCTCAGAATTGTCCTGGATTATTGCATTGCTGCTAGTAGAGAAGTCCATTACATTAGATTGTGCCACAGTGTATACTTCTCTGTGTAAAAGATTCTCCTGATTCTGCTCCTTTCAATCTGTATAAATTCTTGGAATTTGTTACAGTTGATGTGGAATTCTACCAGTTCATTTTTCTGTTAGCACAATAGTATTTCATCACCAACAGATACCACAATTTGTCCAGCCATTCCCCAATCGAGGGATTCCCTTTATTTTCCAAATTTTTGCCACCACATAGAGTGCACCTAGGACCTCCCATCTCTCAGTCTGGCTCTCAATCCATGAGCCACCCAGATGCCCCATGTATGTTTCTTATAGACAACATATGTTGGGATTTTGGTTTCTAAACCACTTAGCTATTTGCTTCCATTTTATGGGTGAGTTCATCCCATTCAAATTCAAAGTTATGATTACCAGTTCTGTATTCCCCATCATTTTGATTTACTCTACAAGTCCTGCCCTTTATGCTTTCTCTATTTCCTTCTACACCAGTGTTTTGCTTTTATTAATCTCTCTAATCCCTACCCTTATTTTACTTCCCTTTTCACACCCTCCTTTCTTATTCCACTTTTATTTTTCTTTAGGGTCTATGAAATTCCCTCTCGCCTCTATTTCCCTCCATTTTTGTACTCCCTATCCCACTCCCCACCTTGGTTTTTATCTCTGAACTCCCTTGAAGGGAAGATAGATTTTGATAACCCAATGTATCTAGATGTTTTTCCTTCTCAGAATTTATTTCACTGAGATTAAGGTTTAAGTATTACCTATTAGCACTCTCCTCCTCTCCTTCTTATAATAATATTTTACCTTTCCTCTCTGATACCACTCTTTATGTGGTATAGATTATCCTATTTTTATTATTCCTTCAAGTTTCTTTTGTTGCCATCTTCTTTTCCCCCTTTTTCTTTTTTTTTGCATATAATTTTTAAACACTTAGTATCCCAACTGCTACCTGTGAATAATTCTAACTACTATAATAGTGAATGTAATTTTTGATAGTTACAAATAACGTTTTTCCATATAGGAATATAAACAATTTGACATTATTTAAGCCTTTAAAAAAGAAAATAACATTTCCCCTCTCCTTCTTATTTATCTTTTCATGGTTTTCTTGATTTTGCATTTAGATACCAGTTTTTCTGTTTAGTTCTGTTCTTTTCTTTATAAATACTTGGACCTCTTCTATTTTGTTAAGTAGCCATACTTTCCCTGAAGTATATAATCAATTTTCATGTGTAGTTGATCATTGGTTGTAGACCCAATTCTCTTGCCTTTATGAATATCATATTACAAGCCTTGTGGTCCTTTAGTTTGGAGGCTGCCAGATCCTGCACAATCCCAATCAATGTTCTTTGATATCTGAATTGTCTCTTTCTGCCTTCTTGCAATATTTTCTCGTTAGCTTGGAAGCTCTTTAATTTGTCAGTTACATTCTGGGGTTGTCTATTGAGGATTTAATGTAGAGGGTGATCTACGGATTCTTTCAATGTCTATTTTGCTCTCTTTTTGAAGAGTATTAGGGCAGTTTTCTTGGATAATTTCTTGTTGTATGATGTCAAGATTCCTGTTTATTTCTAGATTTTCAGGTAGACCTATGATTCTCAAATTGTCTCTTCTAGACTGGTTTTCCAAGTCAGTTGTCTTCTCAGTGAGATATTTCATGTTTCCTTCTATGTTGTCATTCTTTTATCTTTGCTTTATTAATTCTTTTTCTTTTTCTTTTTTAAATTTTTTTTAAACCCTTGTACTTTGGTGTATTGTCTCATAGGTGGCAGATTGGAAAGGGTGGGCAATGGGGGTCAAGTGACTTGCCCAGGGTCACACAGCTGGGAAGTGGCTGAGGCCGGGTTTGAACCTAGGACCTCCCGTCTCTAGGCCTGGCTCTCACTCCCCTGAGTTACCCAGCTGCCCTGCTTTATTAATTCTTACTGTGTTGTGAGATCATTAGCTTCTGCTTGCTCGATTCTGGTCATTAAAGATTGGTTTTCAGCTATGATCTTTTGATTTTTCTTTTTGATTTGGTCTATCCTGATTTTCATGTCCTTGAGCTATTTAATTCTAATCTCCAATTTGTTTAACATTTCATTTGATTTCTGGGCTTCTTTTTCCAAGTGAGAGTCTCTGTCTTTTATAGTGTTATTTTCTTTTTGAACTATTTCCCACTTTTCTTTCCAAATTTCTTCTATCTTTCCAATTTGGTTCATAATCTCAAATCAGAACTCCTCAGCAGCCTGTGTTTACTTGATTGTCATCTTCTGCAATCTCCTCTGTGGTCTGGCATTTTTCTGACTGTAAATGTGAGTCAAATTATGACCGATTTGTGCCCCCAGTCCACTCTAAATTTCATTGGTAGAATATTTCCTCAATGGAACTGCCAATCAGAAAATAGCAGATCTATACTCCACCCAAAAGTAATATTCCTTATATGTTATAAGATTTAAAAAAAATAAAACAAAAAAATACTTTACAAGATTCTGACACCATAATAGTTTCATGATTAGCACACAGTTTATAGATGAAATTCAGAGGAGTCATACAAATACTGACATACCATGTGATCCAACTTAGGTCCCTTTAACTGCAAAATCAAAGTTCTTCCTATAGCATTCTGCCTCTGCTTATACAGCCAATAACTTTTTGTATAGCTGGTTAGTTAATCAGTAAGAATGTGCCCTCCTAAATTGTCTACTCACTCTCAAGGAATAATTTTATAATTTAGAATATCTATTCTTTGACATTATTTACTTGAAGCTCTATTTAAAAGAACAAAATACAAGCTCAGTAAAACAATATTGAGAAACTGACAATTTACAATTAACTAGTATTATACCTACCTATCAGAAGCAATAGTCTTAATGATACTTCTGAGGGTACTACTCATGTTTTTGCATTTTTTCCAGTTCATTTATTTTATTTTCTCTTGAAACCATGAAAGGTTTTGAATACTTTGAAAGTTTGAAATCAGTTTGATATTCTCACAATCACTGAGACTTATAAAATTCCAGTTCAGAGAGAGACATTTTTAAGAATCAGCTATCCATCCCACTGCCTCAGAGTAAGGTTCACCTAAATTCTTTCAGACAAATTGTATATGACAGGATCCGTGATTCGGAAGAGTCAAACTACCAATTTACCTACTCTTTTGTGAATAGCCATATACAATTTACTTATTGGATAAATACATTTGATGGAGAAACAGAATTGAGATATCTCTTTTAAGCATTTGAAACAGGTAAATTTAAAGTAAGTTCATCCTTCTTTCCCCTCAAATCTTAGGATCAATTTCTCTCATTCTGGTTTTGTATAGAAATTCTCAAATAGATTTTATATAAACCTAAAATATGAATCATGAAATCTGGGTGTTCAATAGAAGAAAGAAAATATTTCATAATCATATGCCCTGCATCTGTGAGAAGAGCAAAAAGCTAGATAAAAAGGAAACTCATAGGTTTCCTAAATATTTCTAAATATTTTGCTTCTCAAACATCAGGAAAATTGAAATATTTATTTTGCTTAGACCTATTTTGATGTAAAGTAGATATAGCCATTTAAGGAGTGGTTATCAACTTTTATTAAAAAAAGAATAAAAAGAAGTCCATTTTTTCATTCTATGGTCTAATAAAATGTTCTTGTAGTTTTTCATTTGTGACATTTTCTTTTTTGATATAACTTTGCATAGCCCTCTTCCATGTATGAAATTTGTTCCCACCTTCTCATCTCTTATTTTAACATCCCTAGTTGTGAGGGCTTGCCATGCCTTTTTCGGGGCTGCTTTCCCCTTTAGATGTCCACCTGACAACCAGCTTTCACTGGTGGCTCCAAAAAGCTATAATATGTACAGTTGCTACACTTTGGTATACTTCTCAGGAGGCAGGCTAAACTAAGATAAGGGTCACCAATAGGCCTCAAACCTATCAGTGAATTACAAGATGTCTACCCAGGTATACTGAGACATCCCTTTAGCAGAAAAGAGAGGTGAGATTAGTTTTTTCCAATGGCCATGAAGACAGAAGAAACAGGTGATGTGGAGGACTCAGAGCTTGGTTATACATGAAAGAAGCCAAGGTTATCAATTGCAACCCAAACCGTCACGTTATCTTGAGTTTTATTTTGCTAGTGGACATTGATGAGTTTGGAAGAGAAAGTGACCCTGAAGGCTGCAACGCTACTTGACTTAAGTCCTACTTATTCATGAGTTAAAAGACATCACCAGTAATCATATAACTTTGGTTTTCTTTGAAGTAAAGGACAACAAACCAACCAACTACCATGTGAACCTACACATTTAACTTCCCTTTTCTGAGTATTAGTTTCCTTACCTGTAAAATAAGGGATTTGGACTGATGAAGCTCTACATTTCCTGACAGCTCTAAATTTTTTCTGATGTTGACAAAATATATCTCATTTAACATCAGCCCAGATTTCTATATGAATGACCATCAACTTAGTATTATTTAAATTCAAAATGAGATGGACCAAAAACCAAAGCAAAAAAAAAAATAACTTAACAGATTCTCAGAGTTCATATCTTTACAATTCAGTCCTACCCATTCCTCAATCAGGTAACAATTTATCTATCAAAGAAATGTTTTTTGATTATTTAATTAAAGATCTCAAGTGATAGAATAAGCACAAACTAAATGTACTCTTCCATTTTGGGGTAGTTTGAAATTATTATCTCCTCCCTCTTTAGATCAGCATAAATTTGGCTTATATATTCCATATGAATTCTTTGTGAGGTCAAAAGGATGATCCTTGCTGTCTTGTGGCTGAGTTACTTTTATAATAAGAGATTAAATCTTTAGATAAAATTTATGGTTTGATATCCATGATAGCACCTGAAATTTAGCTCTTTTAAAAAAAATCTTTATATTTTTGCCATATGTGTACTGAAACTGAGTGCCAAGAATTTTTCTCTTTCTTACTAAACTTACAAAAAATGTTCTATTGATTTCTTTTAATTTTGCAGTCATTTCTAGAATTCTTCTCCCCATTTCACATCTTAACTAAACTTACACTTGTAAGAAAGGAAAATAGCTTGCTTTAACTAAAATATCCATCATGGCAATCATGAACCATGTTTAATGAAGTATACACCATTCTACCCTGGTGTCCTAAATGTCTGCACCTGTAGGGAGATACTATTTCATTATCTTTTCCTGAGAACATTAATGGCTTCATGGTTATTCAGAGTATTTTTTTCCATTTGGTTTAATATTTTCAGCAAACATGATGTGGCAGGCATCATATATAATGTGCTTTGGCATATATTTATTTTACTCTGTACTATTTTTGTTTTTTAAATCTTCCCATATTTCTCCAAAGTTCTTATAATTATATGCTTTCTTACTGTACTGATCAACTATTAAATCATCAAGTCTGTATTAACGTTCTAGTAAATTAAAGAAACTTTGCTAGACACTAAAAATAAATGTACAAGAGGATAAAAATCTCTACCTAAAATATTATATTCTAATGCAAAATAAAGTTCTATTAGCTTTACGTTTAACAATTATTTTTTCCTAGCCATTCCACAACTGATTCTTTCTGTCTTGTTCTTATACACAATAAAAAATGCTACTATGATTTGGTGGATGGACATTATTTGGCATTTATTCCTTATTTTTACCATACTAAACATGTCCTATAGTAAAATAATTCAGTCCAAGTATATGATTAGTTGCTTTTTGCATAATTTCAAATTGATATGTGGAATACTTGAATTAATTCACATTTCTACTAATATATTCTAACAATATATTAGTATAAGCATATTCCTATATTACCTTAATAATAAATGTTCCTGTTTCTTGTAATCCTTATCAATTTGCAAGATGCAAGGTAAAATGTAATGACTATATTGATGTAAATTGTTCTAACTATTTTCAATTTAGCTTTTCAAATAAGACATGTGTGTCAATACTTAGTATATTTTGGAAACCAGATTTTATCAGTGATACTTGATGCTAATGAAGGCAGAACTATATTGTTGGTAGAAAACTAGGCCTGAAGTTAGAAAGACCTTAATTTGATTCCCAACTCTGACTTATATTGATTTTATAACCCTAGAAAAATCACCCTTGTAGTGTCCCAGATAGCTCTCTAAGATTATAAAATACAATCAAGTTGCAAACATTTGGAAGAGGGCATATCTGTTGAAGTCACAGGTCCAGTTATAAAAATGTCAATAAGTGTCTTCCTTAATAATTTTTCTCCTGCTTTTTCTCCATTGATTTTCTTCATCCAGAAACATTTTAATTTTTTTATAATCGAAATCACCTATTTTTGTCTTTTATGATAAACTATATCCATTAAGAATGTTCTTAAAGATAATACATTCCATTCTTTCACATTATTTGTTAATTTTGTATATAGTTCTATCTTATTTTTTTATGTGACATTGCTAATTGGGACCATTGGGACCTCATTTTGGTATGTGTTGTAAGATACTAGTCTAACCAAATTTCTTCTAACCTGCATCACAGGTTTATCAGGAGTCCTTGACAAACAAGGAGGCTTTTTCCTAGTAATTTGTTTCTGTGGATATTATTCAATTTTAATTTAGTTTTAAATCTATACTTTACTGCCTCAAAATCTCAGTTAATCCCTTCGAATAACTTACTCTCATCTTCCCATTAAGTTTTCCAAATCTTCAATGTTTAACCTGTCTCTTGCAACTCAGACTGGCTGTTATAGGTTAGTAAATGACACTTTATATTGATTTGTTATTTTATTTTCTACCCTCTCTAGTTCTGGCCATTTAAAAATCTGCCCTTTTTCTTCTTTTTGCCTTTGTGTCATATTTTAAAATTTCCATTTTTTTTGCTGTCTTAGTTCCAGATTCCTTATTTTAGAACTGTATTATTTTTTTAGTTACAGTTCTGTTATCTCTCATTTTTATTTTACCTCTGGTTTCCAATGCAAATTAATGTTTTCTTTCAGCATTAAGTAAATACTTTTTCATATCAAATAACACTATCCGTAGAATTCAAGTTGCATAGATTAGCCTTTTAAGTCTTAGTGGGCTTAGATTCTTTATAAAGTTTTTCGTGTCATTTACATAGTTTGAGTTTTCTATCATCAGATGTAAAACTACCAGATTGCTGAGCAGTTTACCTTTCTCCACACTCAATTTCTAATTTGGCCTCTTGCTTAAGCATAAACCTACTTCTTCCTGCCTTCTATTAAACAGCAGTTTGTGTTGTTTTTTTTTTATCTCCCTTATTCTTTCTAATTCAGTTCAGCTACTGCAGTGCCTTTCCTTGTGGTTTACAACTAGACCTGTAGATAGATAACTTATTTCATTTTTTCTAGATGATTCTCTTCAATAAAGTCATTTATTTGAATGTGACTTTCCCACTGCACTGACAAAAATATATGTCTAAGTATCACATTTGCCCGCAAAATGCTTAATTCTACCCCTCTGCCTCAATCACTATTTTCCAAAAGGTAAAAAAAAGCTGCAATTCTAAATTTAAAAAAAGAAGAAGAAAACTGCTCTTGATTCAAAGTAGGTCCCCAGGGAGTAGTTTTGAAACTGCAGTATTATTGGTATTGCTTGGGGTTTTTTTGGACCCAAAAAAAGGAAAATTGAAAAAAAGTACAGTGTGTGAGAACCTAGAATTTCTGGGGCTCATGAAAAACAACAAATGCCAATCAATGTGACAACAATACAATGAGATGATATATTCTTGTCTACAGTAGGCAGTTAGGCTTTTTCTGTTTGTTTGGTTGGCCTTTTGGAGGGATATGGTTGTGGGCAACCTGAACAAACATGTATCATTGATCAATTGTATGAATCATTTCCACAACTCTCAAAAATGTTTAAGAACTCTAAAGTAGCTTAGCTCTAACCTTTGTACCTTTCCTATTTTAGGATCCATTGTACTTAGAATCACAGATTGCAGTTAGAACGTCTCAGTGGTCCAACCCTTCACTTTACAGCTGTGGAAAGTAAGGCCAAAGGTGATTAAAACTACAGTTGACTAGCTTGTCCTGGGAATTACAAGGATCCAGCATCTCAATCAATGCCTTATGTACTACCAGATTTATTTAAAAATGATAATCTGATTGAAATTCCATAGCTGCTTTCTTCACAAAATTTTTTAATGCCACTTCTTTCAAAAGTGTTTGGAGGAATTCAACTTGTCACTATATTTCTTGGTCTATAATTTGTAATCATTCACCCAGTGGACAATTAGAAATTTGACTGAGTGAACTCCACTGAATAAATAGCATTTTGCTCTTGAGTGGGGGGAAATTATTTATGAGAATAAGCATATCACTTGCAGGGGGCAAGAGGGAAGGACTTTTTTCTTGAGCTTAAATTATTCAACTTCAAGAAAAATAAATTATATCTTAGAAAATATAATTCTTTACAGTTATTAAAATATAGACACAAAAGTTTTCTTGCAATAGCACTGAATCAAATTACTTCTCCTGGACACATTTGGGATACCTTGACTTGAAATTACATTGGCTTCCCAGAATCAGAGATAAAGAGAGAGAGAGAGAGAGAGAGAGAGAGAGAGAGAGAGAGAGAGAGAGAGAGAGAGAGAGAGAGAGAGAGAGACTGAACACTGGAGATAAATGGGTGTGTTAGAAATTAGAGCATTTTTAGAGTCAGAATATCTCTGGAGAATTTGTTTCACTTCTTTCAATTGCCTAAGCTGTATAATGATTAAGTTTTAAACAAATGCTCCCTAAAATGTTTTCCTTCTGTGAATCTGTGATTATACATATATAAATATATTTGTGTGTATGTGTATTTAAGAGTATGATGATAAAGGCTGAAACAAACCTATAGGATATATATATATATATTTAATTTGGAAGAAGTAGCATCTAAGTTTGGGATTAAATTATGGGTATGAAGTCAATAGGACATGTTGATGAAACAGTGGGTAGAGCAGTGAGCTTGGAATCAGGAACATTCATCTTTATGAATTCAAATCCAGCCTCAAACAAATTAACTGTGTGACCTTGTGTGAGTCATTTAACACTCTTTGCCTCAAGGCCTCAACTGTAAAATATTCTGTAGAAGGAAATAGCAAAATGGCAAACATCTCTATTATCTTTGCCCCCCCCAAAAAATAAATAAATGAACCCTAAAAAACAACCCAAAAAAACTCTTAAATCAAGTGACTTATTTGGACATGACTGAAAATAAAACACTGAATAACAATAACAAGTCAAGAAAGGTAGGACAATATATTAGGAGACAATTGCAAGAATCTATAGGAGTGGAAATGATTTCTTACTTGGACAGTAGTAATGGACCTTTGAGAGAAGGGCAAGGATGTGAGTGCTGTTCTTTAGGTAAGATTGACAGGATTTAGTAACACGATTGATTGTTCATAGGCTAAAATTCTCTTCTCTCAAACTTCAGAAAGGACTCCCATGTTAATCAGCCTCTATTGCCTCATCATTAGAAGCCAGTATTAGGATTAGAGATCATAAATATCATAGATATGGACAATGAAATAACTGAAACATTAAAATCTCAAGGAATATTTTCTTCTTCATATTTTAAGTTTGAATGCTTTTCAAAAATAATTATGTCTAAAACTTCTTAATTATTAAATAATTTGGTTGGAAGCATGAGATTTGCAATGAGAAACTATGATAATGAAATTAAATCTGCCTTGGCCATCTTTAGATTTAATCACCAAAAGTGAGAACATCCCCACTTAATTCACAAATTGAGAGGTATGTGACCTACGTGTACTAGAGTGAGTGAAAAATCAGAATTTACTAACTGCATCCTGGGCAGTCCTAAGAAAAGCGTCTGTTGTGATTGGACACATAAACTAAGAGGAAGGCACAGGAAGTGAAGCAAAAGAAGCCCCTTTAAAAGAGAGTGACATCTTCCTGTAAGGCTCTTCTTGTACATGGCTTGGACTTGAAGAAGCTCTGGGTGAGACCCTGAGACCTTGGACCTGGAGGAGGTCCAACCACTGGCTGTGAACTTGGACTAAGTGAGACTGCTGTTAATCTCTCCCTTGGAATTACACGTAGTGAGTGTAAAGACTAAATCTTCCCGGACTTCTCTAAAGGAACTGTTCCTTCAAAAGAGACTTTGTGACTGAAGCTTTCACTTCATTCACCTCCGGGGCCCTCTGGGCCTCCAATCTGGGGCTCAAGGCTGAGCCTCTTCTAGTTGAGAACTAATTAGATCTGCCTGGTTTAAACTGGGGGACCTGAGCAAATTACTTAGTGTGTTAGATACTTATCCTATCCTATTCTCTCTCTGATTTTCTTATTTTCTCTACTTCTTTTCATTTGTAAATAAAATTCCATAAAAGTCATTTTGACTTGATGTTATTCTTTAATTGGTGCCTGATAATTATTTAATTCCCTAGAGACCAAACCTTTTCATATTCACCCAACCAAAACCTCTTTTTACCCCTTACAAAGCTCTGAGTTCTGATATTTCCTCAAATGCTGAGTGACCCTTAGTGATTAATCTCAACTTTCTGTGCCTCATTTTTCTGGATTCTAAAATAAAAGGAGTATGACTAAATGATTATCTCCTTGGAGCTTAGCTGTCTTAATTAGTGGGGAAGTGAATGAAAACCTACTTAACACTATATCTAGCTGGTCCCTTTATCAAGCTATATCCCAACAAGAAATTCATCAGGGAGTAAAGGCCTACTTAATCACCTTGCCATCTGTCCTGTCACTGTATCTGTGTATCTATCCTCCCTTCTATGAAACCTCCATAGCATGTTCTGGGAACAGTAACCATTATTCACCTTGTAACTAAAAAAGGACAAGATAATCTATTTTTGACATAAGAGATTTTATTAGGAAATAAATATTTTCCAAAACACAGCATTTTAAAAATTAGTAAGAAAAGTAGCATTGTCGTTCCCCAAATCACATGAATGTTGAGTTCAAGAGAAGACAGCTAGATTCTGATATCTACTTTCAATCTCTCATGATGTATTGTCTTGGTTGAAATATACAAAGAAAATCTGGTCTTCAAAGACAGACAGAAAAGAAAATAGTGTTTTTATAACCTTTTAATTTAACTTTCATAAATCTTCTTTGATACTTAAATCAAAACAGGAAAAGTAGTATGTTCTTAAATTCTAGTTGCAATATCTAATCTGAAACCATATCAATAAACTTTTCATATCTGACTTCATTATAGCCTATTGACCTATCTCATTCTTGGAATGGGTCTTTTACCCTTGCATGATTTCATAGCATCATCCATTAGTCAGTTGGAAAATATTGGTTTACTAATTCATAAAAATCTTCCAAATGTTGACACATGTCAATATACAATATATATTTTTAAAATTGTATTTGTTAATATCACCACCAGTCTCATCAGAATAATTTTGGGAAACTTGTAAATTTTCCAAAATTCTAATTTTCCCAATTACCTGTTATAACAATTTTCAACATACACTTTCCCAAAATTATAATATCCATACTTTCTTCTTTCCCTCCATACCTCAGAGATAGCAGGCAATTTAATTGAGTTATAAATGTATTGTCATGCAAAACTTATTTCCATATTGCTCATTGTTGAAAAAGCATACTCATATAAACGAAACCTCAAAATGAAACCATAAATAAACTAATGTGAAAGATAGTATGCTTTGATCTGCATTCTACAGTTCTTTCTATGGAAGTTGATAGTATCTTTGTATTACTGAGAGTATTGTATTACTGAGAGTAGCTAATTCTTTTGTAATTATTCATCATACAATATTGCTGTTACTGTGTACAATGTCCTCCAAGTTCTGCTCATTTTTCCAAAGCAGTTCATGTAAATCTTACCCTATTTTTTGAATCATCCTGGTTATCATTTCTCATAGCGCAAGAGTAACCCATTACTAACATAAATTGTAATTTGTTCAGCCATTCCCTAATTTATGGACATCCCCTAAATTTCCTACTTTTAGTCTCCACAAAAAGAGCTGCTATAAATAATTTCATGCAAGTGGGTTCTTTCCTCCTTTTTATGATCTCTTTGGTGTAAAGACCTAGTAGTAGTATTACTGGATCAAAGGGAATGCTGAGTTATCTAAATCTTTGGGCATAGTTCCAAATCACCCTCAGTAACAGTTGGATTAGTCCACAATTCCACCAAGAATACATTAATGTTACAATTTTGCCCTTCAATATTTATCACTTTCCTTTACTGCCTCAGAGTTGGTTGTTTTTTTTGCATTTCTCTAAGAGTGATTTAGAAATTTTTATATGATTATTGATAGTTTTGATTTCTTCATCTGAAAATTACTTGTTTATATCTTTTGACCATATGTCAATTGGGGAATAACTTGTTTTCTTATAAATTTGACTTAAATCCCATTTGTACAAAGTAATAGTTTGTACAAAGTACTTTTGTTCACATGCCAGAGTCAGTCATGTCAACTTGCCCACAGATTTCTGCTGCTCAGGAAATGCATTGCCATGCTGGAAATCCAAATCTCATGACTCATTAGTGCCCTATCTAATGAGGCAAGTCTTTCTGGAGTTGGGGTCCCCCTTGATATTTAATTCACACAAATTCATTTATTTTTGCCCTTTATCTTTTCTTTGGTCATGAATTCTTCCCTCATCCATACATTTGCCAGATAAACTGTTCAGTGTTCCTCTATTTTACTTATGGTATTACTCTTCATGTCTAAATTATATGTCCATTTTTACTTTATCTTGGTATAAGGTGTGAGATATTGTTCTATACTCAGTTCCTGCTAAACTATTTTCTCATCAGATTTTGTTGATTACTGAGTTCTTATCCCAAAAGTTAATTAACAGAATGTCAAGGAAGGTGGGCTAGTATGATTCATTTGATTTTATTTTGTGATCTAACTGCTACTGCAGGAAAGTTGCTTCACTCCCTCCCCTTATTGGTTCTTTCCCTTTAGTATTTGTTTTGAAGTATTATTTTTAAGGTTGGTTGGAGAGGATTCTCAGAGTGGTTCAAACTTTTCCAGCTTCTATTCTACCACCCAACCCTGATTCTGCCCTCCCAAGATAATATATTTTTCAATGATTCACCCACTTTTAGTCTCTGTAACCTCCCCACCCTCACTGTAAGGTGTTTTGTTGCTGTTATTGTGCCATTGAAAATGAATGACAAGCCAAAAGCAATGCTTTGGAATTTAGAACTAGATTTAAGAGTCTTAAATCCCTCTATAGCTAGATAATAGTTGAGACTGAAGTAGAAGCCAGCATGCCTGATTCTGAGCACAGTGAACTTTTCATTATAACATTATGTAACAATCTAAAATTATATCCCTTAGCACTTAACTCTTTGATGTAATTGAAAGATGCCCTATATGAAACGTTCCACTTTAATTAAACAGATATAGTTATGTGTATTTGTAAACCGAGACAAAGAGGAGTTATATGAGTTGTCCAGGGTCACATAATTAATAAGGGTCAAAGAAAGGATTCAAAACTAGGATTTTCTGGATATAAGTCCATCACATTATCCACTGCAACCCCTCAATGGTCATTATTGCATCCTAATTGTCTTTGATTCATAGTTATTTGCCTGCCCTATTCCACATTAAAAGATTGTTTTTTTAAAGGTGGGGGCCATGTTTTTATCTTTTTTTTGATCCTTGATGTTTAGCATACTGCTTGGCACATAGTAAGTACTTAATAAAAGTGTATCTTTCTCAATGTTATTGACTTTTTTGTTTCCAACAAAAGGAATTATTCCATCATGATGGAGTAATAGAACCAGACTAACACAAAACACATTAGGGATAAGACCTCTGTATTAATAAAAAGATCACAAAAATGTCCTGCTCCACCCCCAACCCCATATTGCCCTCCCTCAAATATCAAACATACTCTGGCATATAAACTCCCACCTTTAAAATTTATTTCTTGGTATAAACTTAAAATCCAGAAGCTCACCTTGGTGGATAAATATATTAAGACCTATTAATATATTACATTGGATGAGGATATCAGCTTTCTATGATAGAGAAAACCACAAAGGAATTAGAGCTGTGGATATAAAAGCAGTGTTAAGGCTCTGAGTGAATCATTCATTAAACACTGGGCATATGTATTCACAACTTTTCCTTAAGGTTTTTCCTAAAGCAGCCTGATGATACAAACTCCTATCATTATTAGGACTTAACCTTTAGTACATTTTAAAACAGCATGGCATATTGACAAGAATACTAGAAATAGACCTAGAAAAACCTTAGAGAGTCTTTTTGATTTGAGCCTTACCAAGTTGAATATTTACTAGCTCTGTTTCCATGGGCTAGTAATTTGACAGAGTTTGTTTCTTTTGCAAAAATTTGTTTTTAAATAAAGTTCATTATAATAAAATTATGAGGAAAAGTATTCTAAATTTAAATAAAAATCAGAATTCTATATTGTTCAATAAAATATCCATTCTCAACTTGAATTATTAAAATGATGTTCTCAGCTCATCCTCTGTCCTAATCAGATAATTGAATTCTATTGAGATTCATAAAGATAGTGCATTCACTATTAAAATAACTATGTATATATATATATATATATATATACATATACATACATAAAAGGATAAACTTTTATACAAGTTTGTATAAAAGTTTATAATTATATGACAAGGAAGTAAATGATGGAAGGAAGGCAGATTCTTTATAGAATTCCCTTTCTGTTGATCTTTAACTACTTCACAATGGTGCCCTAGAACCAGGTAATGATGTCTCATTTTTAGTTCAATAACTTTGACCCTTTTATCTAGTTGTACTCTTGCTCTTAGCTTCCCCTTCTTAGTAAGATGGCCTGGTAATCTCCTCAACCACTATAGATTAAAGAATGATGAAGAAACTTAATCTTTAGTTAATTCTGTCCTTCTCAGACCTATAGGGATATCTTACCTTATATTACAAATAATATATATTTGTTTATATATGTTTATATATGCTGTGTAAATGGAATCATCCTCCTTTGTTGTTTTTAACTTAATCAGGGACTTAGACTTCCCCTTCCTCTGTTTTAATTTAATTTATAAAGACCAGGAGGTCTTTTTACCATTGAGATGTGCAGAGATAGATCAGCCCTCAGTGAAAGGAAGTAGAAACCAGAGAGACAGGAGGTAACATTGGGAAAGGGCTTATAAAAGGCAAGACCAAAGAGCTAACCATTCATTCTGGGTTGGAGATTCTGTGTTGGGGATTCTGCATTGGTGGCTCTTGCTGAAGAGGACTTCAGCTTAGGGACTTGCTTAGGTTAAAAAGACTTTCATGGATTTTCACCTGGAGAGTAGAATCTGAAGGCTGAGACTCTCCTGCTCCACTGGCTGGAGATTGGGAAACTTGTTGGGGGAGGACGCTAGATTTCTTTGGAGCTGACTAAGAGTGGAAGGCTAGAAAATTTCCTATCTCTTTCATATATTTCCCTCTGTTTACTATCTCTACTTTGCTCTAATAAAGCTAATAAAGCTACTAACAGACTCATATTTTAATTTTTAATTATTTTTGGCAACCACAACTTTTTAAAATATTACAATTTGGCACAACATCCTTTTTAATTATTACAGTACACACATATATACAATAAAATACATATATATGTGTGTGTGGGAGCACACATGTGTATATGTGTAAATACATACATATATGTGTGCATATATATATACATATATATATATATAAATTTTAATTTGAAAAAGTGTTTTTCTTCTTGTCTCCTCCAGAAACAGATGATCATTTTCTTCTTCTAGTCATATTTTATTCACATGAGGTTCCTAGTTTTTTTTAACATTTATTAATAATCATTTTAACATGGTTACATGATTCATGCTCCCTCTTTCCCCCTCACCCCCCACACTCCCCCCACCCATGGCTGACGCACATTTACACTGGTTTTGTCATGTGTCCTTGATCAAGACCTATTACCAAATTGTTGGTGGTTGCATTGGTGTGGTAATTTCGAGTCCATATCCCCAGTCATGTCCACCCCGACCCATACGTTCAAGCAGTTGCTTTTCTCATATGTTTCCTCTCCTGCAGTCCTTCCTCTGAATGTGGGTAGCATCTTTACCATAAATCCCTCAGAGCTGTCCTGGGTCATTGCATTGTTGCTGGTACAGAAGCCCATTACATTCGATTTTACCATAGTATATCAGTCTCTGTGTACAATGTTCTTCTGGCTCTGCTCCTTTCGCTCTTCATCAGTTCCCGGAGGTCTCTCCAGTTCGCCTGAAACTTCTCCAGTTTGTTATTCCTTTTTGCACAATAGTATTCCATCACCCGCATATACCACAGTTTGTTCAGCCATTCCCCAATTGAAGGACATACCCTCCTTTTCCAATTTGTTGCCACCACAAAAAGATCAGCTATCAATATTTTCGTACAAGTCTGTTTATCTATGATCTCTTTGGGGTACAAACCCAGCAATGGTATGGCTGGATCAAAGGGCAGGCATTCTTTAATAGCCCTTTGAGCATGATTCCAAATTGCCAGCCAGAATAGCTGGATCAGTTCACAACTCCACCAGCAATGCATTAATGTCCCAATTTTGCCACATCCCCTCCAACATTCATTATTCTCCCCTTCTTTCATTTTAGCCAATCTGCTAGGTGTGAGGTGATACCTCAGAGTTGTTTTGATTTGCATTTCTCTAATTATTAGAGATTTCGAACACTTTCTCATGTACTTATTGATAGTTTTGATTTCTTTATCTGAAAATTGCCTATTCATGTCTCTTGTCCATTTATCAATTGGGGAATGGCTTGATTTTTTATACAATTGCTTTAACTCCTTGTATATTTCAGTAATTAGACCCCTGTCCGAGTTTTTCGTTATAAAGATTTTTTCCCAATTTGTTGTTTTCCTCCTGATTTTGACTACATCGTTTTTGTTTGTACAAAAACTTTTTAGTTTAATAAAATCAAAACCATTTAATTTACATTTTGTAATTTTCTCTAACTCTTGCTTGGTTTTAAAGTCTTTCCTTTCCCAGAGATCTGACAAGTATACTATTCTGTGTTCACTTAACTTATTTATAGTTTCCCTCTTTATATTCAAGTCGTTCACCCATTCTGAATTTACCTTGGTGTAGGGTGTGAGATGTTGATCTAGACCTAATCTCTCCCATATTGTTTTCCAAATTTCCCAGCAGTTTTTGTCAAATAGTGGATTCATGTCCCAAAAGTTGGGCTCTTTGGGTTTATCATACACTGTCTTGCTGCTGTCATTTACTCCAAGTCTATTCCATTGATCCTCTTCTCTGTCTCATAGACAGTACCATATTGTTTTGATGACTGCTGCATTATAGTATTGTTTAATATCTGGTACTGCTAGGCCTCCTTCCTTCACATTTTTTTCATTATTTCCCTTGATATTCTTGATCTTTTGTTATTCCAGATGAAATTTGTTATAGTTTTTTTTCTAATTCAGTAAAGAAGTTTTTTGGTAGCTTGTTAGGTATGGCACTAAATAGGTAAATTAATTTGGGTAGAATTGTCATTTTTATTATATTAGCTCGACCTACCCATGAGCAATCAATGGCTTTCCAATTGTTTAAATCCAGTTTTATTTGCTTGGAAAGTGTTTTGTAGTTGTTTTCATATAATTGCTGTGTTTGTTTTGAGTAGATAGATTCCTAAGTATTTTATATTGTGTAGGGTGATTTTAAATGGTGTTTCTCTTTCTACTTCTTGCTGTTCTAGTGTGTTGGAAATATATAGAAATGCTGATGATTTATGTGCATTTATTTTGTATCCTGCAACTTTGCTAAAGTTTTTGATTCTTTCTACAAGCTTCTTAGTTGATTCTCTAGGATTTTTTAAGTAGACCATCATATCATCTGCAAAGAGTGATAACATAGTCTCCTCCTTGCCTATTTTGATACCTTCAATTTCTTTTTCTTCTCTACTTGCAACTGCTAGTGTTTCTAGTACTATGTTGAATAATAGAGGTGATAATGGGCATCCTTGTTTTACTCCTGATCTTATTGGGAAGGCTTCTAATTTATCCCCATTGTATATGCTGTTTGTTGTTGGTTTCAGGTATATACTGTTTATTATTTTTAGGAAAGGACCTTCTATTGCTATACTTTTCAGTGTTTTCAATAGGAATGGATGCTGTATTTTGTCAAAGGCTTTTTCAGCATCTATTGAGATAATCATGTGATTTTTGTTTGTTAGACTGTTGATATGGTCAATTATGTGGATGGTTTTCCTAATGTTGAACCAACCTTGCATTCCTGGTATAAATCCCACCTGATCATGGTGGATGATCTTCTTAGTTACTTGCTGGAGTCTCTTTGCTAGTATTCTATTTAAGATATTTGCACCTATGTTCATTAGGGAGATTGGTCTGTAGTTTTCTTTCTCTGTTTTTGATCTCCCTGGCTTTGGAATCAGTACCATATTTGTGTCATAAAAGGAATTTGGTAGGACTCCTTCTTTGC
>NC_058131.1:197307907-197474938 GCF_016433145.1 Gracilinanus agilis | reverse complement strand
AGGAATACAGATAATTAGATCTCACTGAGGCCCTTAAAAAGGCAAATTTAAAAATTAGAAGTTTTCTTTCTTTCCCCTCTGTATCTTATTTACCTTTTCATGTTTCTCTCGATTTTTGTGGGTGGATATCAAACTTTCCATTTAGCCCTGGTCTTTTCTGTGCAAATATCTGGAATTCTTCAATTTTGTTGAATGCCCATACTTTCCTCTGGAAATATATAGTCAATTTTGATGGGTAGTTGATCCGTGGTTGCAGGCCCAGCTCTCTTGCCTTTCTGAATATTGTATTCCAAGCCTTGGGGTCTGTTAGTATGGAGGCTGCCAGATCCTGTGTGATCCTGATTGGTGCTCCTTGATATTTGAATTGTTTCTTTCTGGCTTCTTGTAAGATTTTTTCTTTTGCTTGGAAACTCTTGAATTTTGCAATTATATTTCTGGGTGTTTTTTTTTTTTCTTGATCAAATGTCGCAGGTGTTCTATGAATCCTTTCAATGTCTATATTGCCCTCTTGTTGTAGGACTTCAGGGCAATTTTGCTGGATTATATCTGTTAGTATGGAGTCCAGGTTTCTATTAATTTCTGGTTTTTCTGGAAGACCAATTATTCTCAAATTGTCTCTTCTAGACCGGTTTTCTTGGTCTGTCACTCTCTCATTGAGATATTTCATGTTTCCTTCTATTTTTTCAGTCTTTTGACTTTGTTTTATTTGTTCTTGTTGTCTTGAGAGATCGTTAGTTTCTAGCTGCTCAATTCTAGCCTTTAGGGACTGGTTTTCAGCTATAATCTTTCGGTTTTCGGCTATGATCTTTTGGTTTTCGGCCATAATCTTCTGGTTTTCAGCCATAATCTTCTGGTTTTCGGCTATAAGCTTCTGGTATTCCTTTTCAATCTGGTCATTTCTGGTGTTCAATTTGCTTATCAGTTCATTTGGTTTCTGAGCCTCACTTTCCAGATGCAAGATTCTACCTTTTAAACTGTTATTTTCTTGCCAGATCTCTTCCATTTTCCTCAAAATCTCAGTTTTGAACTCTTCCATAGCTTGTGAGGAGTTTTCCTTATTTGAGGAGGGTCTGGATGCTTGTTTGTTCTCCTCCTCTGTTTGCTCGGTTGTCTGGATTTTCTCTGTGTAAAAGTTGTCGAGTGTTAAAGACTTCTTTTTCTTGTTGTTAATCTTTCTCTTCTGAACTTCCTGAGACTGGGTAGCCATTGTTAGCCCAGCCGCTTCTCAGGTTTATCCTTGTGCTCAGTGTCTGTCTGCAGTCTATTGTCTCCTGAGGTCTGAGTTCTGGTTTTTTCCAATGTCAAGCCCCCTGGTGTAACCCCTTGCTTGATCCTCTGCAGGAGGTTTCTTTACAAGTCTCAGGGCACTGCTTCCACAGTTGTATGCCCATCTGCACTGGTTCCCCACTCAGGGTTTCAGGGCTTTAGGTCTGGCTGTGTCTGCCTCCACCCACGCCTCCACCCATGCCTGCGCTCTCAGCCCGTGCTCTGCGCCCAGCGTCTGCTCCCGGCGTCCTGCTCCCGTGCTCAAATTTCGCGTGAGCTTGCTAGCTTCCTGGGGTCCCAAATCCCGCTGCTCTCAGGAACAGGCCCCGGAGCTACCAATGACTCGATGGGTGCCCCAAACTTGCTCTAATTCATTTTAGTTGGCTTCGGAGCTACAGGTGTTGTGTGTGGAGGGGGTGGGGGTGGGGTGGTTGCTCAGCCCACGATTTAGTGAGAGCTGTTTCACCCCTTTATAGCATGGAAATGCCTCGATTCCACTTACTTTCCACACTGTGCCCTTTTGTGGGGTTCCTCCATTCGTCTGGACTTGTTTTTATGTCCCCTTGAGGAGTTTTCTGTGTTTCGGTCAGGAGAGGTTAAGAGCTGCTTCTTACTCTGCCGCCATCTTAACCCGGAACCGGTTCCTAGTTTTTTTATTTTATTTTTAACATTTTCATCCTAGGATCTAATGAATGCAATACATATTTTATCCATCTCAGAAATCCTACTCCCTCTCTCTATTTCCTCATTATAATTTTCCTGGTTTCCTTAGTACCTAACTAATAGAGTGAAGTATTTTCCTTCATAAAACCTACTGAATCTATTATAGAACAAAGAATGAGATTATCATAGTATATTAGATTCTAAAAATCTTTATAATTCTACATTTTTTAAGAAAAAATGTTCATTCGATTTTCTTTTTTTCTTTTAAAAGAAATGTTTTCAAAAACTCTTCTGAACTTTCAGGAGTTTCCTTTCATGTTCTAGTGAACTTCTCTAAATGTAAAGTGACATCAGCCAGATCACCCCACAGCTGTGATGGAAATGAGAGCTCAAAAAGTTTTGCTTCACTAAGTGTAGTTCATTCATTACCAACATAATAGATAGAAAAAAGAGTCTTTTGTAATAAACTACTTCACATCAAGCCAATGAACATCTGACAAGCAGCTTTGCTTGTACCATGGTGATAATCTACCATGTGTGAAACCATGAATGATATCAAGACAAATTGAAGATAAGGATGTGGTATCTCTCAGTTATCCGGAGTAAAACCACTTCAAATACTGAATAATCAGAATCTGTTCTCAATATTTTAAAGTTAGAATTGAGTAGCAATGTGATAGGGTGAATAGAAATCTGACCTGAAATTCAGGAAGATATAGATTCAAAACCTTTCTGTAACCATTGGGGCAAGTCACTTTAACTTCTAGCTTTACAGGCAATTTTCTAAGAACATAATTTACTGAACATTTGCTGATGTATAGATTAGGGATTTTTCCCATAAAGAGCTGCCTATATCAGACATATAACCCAACTTTAAATAAAATAATGAATATTCCTTTTATGTTGGGCAAGGTTTTAAAGTTTATTCTCAAAGAACTATGTTTATTCCATTAATAGGTACAGGTTGTCAAATCTATTGCAATCCTTGGTTGTCCAAATTTGCCTTATTCAAAATTACATCTTCAGTAGAAAAATTAATTTACCAAGTCATGATATTAATGAGTGTAGGATATACCTAAATTAGTCAACTTTATAAACATTCTTCTGGAATATTTTCTACAGAAGTAGCAAAATCTGATAGGTGTACAGGTTAAAGTAGGAACTGATCAAGATTCCTCTAAAATACTTCATCCTGTATATCTATCAGATTTTGCTTTCATGTTACTTTTTTCTCCTTTGGCTGGAAGATGCTTTAAATATCCTGTTACAAACTCCACATTTGATAAATGAGGTTCTGAGGCTTAGGCATAAAAAATTAGCCTGTCTTTTATAAGTCTTCTTGGTGGCATGGTCAACCCTAGGTCTTCTAACTTCCAATCCAATACTTCTTTCACCAAACCACACTGCTTCCTCTCTGATATTGCCCCTCTGATACTGCCCACCTCCCAAGCACTTTTAGAGAACTGAGTTTAATATAATTAAGTTGTACATAATAAAATTCAGGCATGAATAAAAGTGAAACATAATTTCCAGCTTTTAATAATGTCTCATGCATTCAATAATATTATAAGGCAAAGAGATAATAACTTTTGCATGTCAAAATAGAAAAAGAGCACAATTGGAAGATAAATTTAGTTTACTTTTGTTTTTTACATACTGATTTTCTCCATTTCAACCTGAGGAACCATTTCACTAGGAAAAAATAGGGCTCTGTAAGGATAAGAATTGCTGAATTCACACCACAGTCAATAAATTAATATGTGATAATATGTTATTAAATTGGAATTGAACTAATATAGATATAGTCTGTGCCCTATTGTATTCTTTATTATTTTTTAAACCCTTAACTTCTGTATATTGGCTCCTAGGTAGAAGAGTGGTAAGGTGGGGCAATGGGGGTCAAGTGACTTGCCCAGGGTCACACAGCTGGGAAGTGGCTGAGGCCGGATTTGAACCTAGGACCTCCTGTCTCTAGGCCTGACTCTCAATCCACTTGGCTACCCAGCTGCCCCCTGCCCTATTGTTTTTACCATTGTACAAAATAAACTTTATAAAGCATGTAAGAGACAGAGGGCAGAGGATGTGATAAGTGGAAATGGAGAAATATGCATGCAATTTCAGTAGCCAAAGGAGGAAAAAAATAACATGAAAGCAAAATTTGATAGGTGTACAGGATGAAGTAGATTAGAAGAATCTTGATCAGTTCCTATTTTATCCTGTACACCTATCAGTTTTTGCTACTTCTGCAGAAAATATTCCAGAAAAATGTATATAAAGTTGACTAATTTAGGAATATGTACTTCAGTCTACTGAGTACTTCGAAGTTATCTGGCTAGATATTATATACAGATAGAAGTTTAGCTTCAAACCCTATCTGCTCAGTATTTTATTTTAAAAAATCATTAAAAGAAAACTATGAATCAGTGAGTAATCTTACCTAGGAGCTCAGTATCTCAGAATCTTGAAATTAGCACAGACTTCAGAGTCCATCTATTCCAAAATATTACTGATTAGGAAAGTCTTGGACATCATTATTGATAAGTTTTCACCCAGGCTTCACTTGAAGACTTCCACTGAGGAGGTACCTATTATTATTTAAAACAGAACATTTAATTTTGAGGTAGCTTAAATTGTTAGGAATTGTTTCATTAACCTCAAGCTTATTACTCTAAGTTGCACATATTGCTACTACTTGCAACTTTTTAGGTCAATTAGAATAAGTCCACTCTGTCTTCACTTGCCAGTCCTCAAAACATGTTAATACAGCATGTTTTTCTTATGTCTTTTCTTTTCCTGTATATTCTCATTCCCCTCACCCCAGACCAATTCTTATATATAATGGCCTCTAATTTTCCTATTATCTTGCTTGCTCTTTTCTCAAAATAATTAAGCTTTTCAAATATCATACTAAAATGTGATGCCCACAACTGAAGACAGTGTTTTGTTTATGTTTTTTAAAAAAGTAGGGCACTTTGGGATTATAATCTCTCTCATTCTGAACATAAGCCCCCTGTAAATGTTTCTTATCCTGATTTTACATGCAACTAAAACTTTCAGATAATTTCTTTTTTTAAGCATTTATTAATAATTATTTTTTTGAAAAGTTAACATGGTTACATAATTCATGCTCTTACTTTCCCCTTCACCCCCCGACTTCCCCTCCCCCCCCATGGCAGATGTGTATTTCAACTGGTTTTAACATGTGTCATTGATCAAGACCTATTTCCAAATTGTCGATAGCTGCATTGGTGTGGTAGTTTTTAGTTTACATCCCCAATAATGTCCGCCTCAACCCATGTGTTCAAACAGTTGTTTTTCTTCTGTTTCCACTCCTGTAGTTCTTCCTCTGAATGTGGGTAGCATTATTTTCCATAAATCCTTCAGAACTGTCCTGGGTCATTGCATTGCTGCTAGTACAGAAGTCCATTACATTCTATTTTACCACACTGTATTGGTCTCTGTCTACAATGTTCTTCTGGCTCTGCTCCTTTCACTCTGCATCAGTTCCTGGAGGTCTTTCCAGTTCACATGGAATTCCTCCAGTTTATTATTCCTTTGAGCACAATAGAATTCCATCACCATCATATACCACAATTTGTTCAGCCATTCCCAAATTGAAGGGTATACCCTCAGTTTCCAGGGGTTTTGCCACCACAAAAAGCATGGCTATAAATATTTTCATACAAGTTTGTTTATCTATGATCTCTTTGGGGTACAAACCCAACAATGGTATGGCTGGGGTACAAACCCAACAATGGTATGGCATGCATTCTTTTAAAGCCCTTTGAGCAGAGTTCCAAATTGCCAGCCAGAATGGTTGGATCAGTTCACACCTCCACCAACAAAGCATTAATGTCACAGTTTTGCCACATCCCCTCCAGCATTCATTACTCTTTTCTGTTGTAATTTTAGCCAATCTGCTAGTTGTGAGGTGATACCTCAGAGTTGTTTTGATTTGCATTTCTCTATATTAGAGATTTAGAACACTTTCTCATGTGCTTATTGATACTTTTGATTTCTTTATCTGAAAATTGCCTATTCATGTCTCTTGCCCATTTATCAATTGGGGAATGGCTTGATTTTTTGTACAGTTGGTTTAACTCCCTGTATATTTGAGTAATTAGACCCCTGTCAGAATTTTATGTTATAAAGATTTTTTCCCAATTTGTTGTTTCCCCTTTAATTTTGGCTACATTGTTTTTGTTTGTACAAAAGCTTTTTAGTTTGATGTAATCAAAATAATTTATTTTACATTTTGTAATTTTCTCTAATTCTTCCTTGGTTTTAAAATTTTTCCTTTCCAAGAGATCTGACAGGTAAACTACTCTATGTTCACTTAACTTATTTATAGTTTCCCTCTTTATATTCAAGTCATTCACCCATTCTGAATTTATCTTAGTTTAGGGTGTGAGATATTGATCTAGACCTATTCTGTCCCATATTGTTTTCCAAATTTCCGAGCAGTTTTTGTCAAATAGTGGAATTTTGTCCCCAAAGTTGGGCTCTTTGTGTTTATCATACACTGTCTTGCTGATGGCACTTACCTCATGTCTATTCCACTGATCCTCCCTTCTGTCTCTTAGCCAGTACCATACCATTTTGATGACCGCTGCTTTATAGTACAGCTTAATATCTGGTACTGCTAGGCCCCCTTCCTTCACATTTTTTTTTTCATTATTCCCCATGATATTCTTGATCTTTTCTTCTTCCAAATGAATTTTCTTACAGTTTTTCCTAATTCAGTAAAAAATTTCTTTGGTAGTGTGATAGGTATGGCGCTAAATAAGTAAATTAATTTGGGTAGAATGGTCATTTTTATTATCTTACCACATCCTACCAATGAGCAATCAATATTTTTCCAATTGTTTAGATCCAGTTTTAATTGTTTGGAAAGTGTTTTGTAGTTGTTTTCGTGTAATTCCTGTGTTTGTTTTGGTACATAGATTCCTAAGTATTTTATGTTGTCTAGGGTGATTTTAAATGGTGTTTCTCTTTCTACCTCTTGCTACTCTAATGTGTTGGAAATGTATAGAAATGCTGATGATTCATGTGCATTTATTTTGTATCCTGCAACTTTGCTAAAGTTGTTGATTATTTCTACAAGCTTCTTAGTTGATTCTCTAGGATTTTTTAAGTAGACCATCATACCATCTACAAAAAGTGATAGCTTAGTCTCCTCATTGCCTATTTTGATACCTTCAATTTCTTTTTCTTCTCTAATTGCTACTACTAATGTTTGTAGTACAATGTTAAATAATAGAGGAGATAATGGGCATCCTTGTTTGACTCGTAATATTATTAGAAATGCTTCTAATTTATCCCCATTGCTTATGATGATTATTGATGGTTTTAGGTTTATACTGTTTATTATTTTTAGGAAAGGTCCTTCTATTCCTATACTTTCCTGCGTTTTCAATAGGAATGGATGGTGTATATTGTCAAATGCTTTTTCAGCTTCTATTGAGATAATCATGTGATTTTTGTTTTTTAGATTGTTGATATGGTCAATTATGTGAATGGTTTTCCTAATTTTGAAGCATCCTTGCATTCCTGGTATAAGTCCCATGTGATCATGGTGGATGATCCTCTTGATCACTTGCTGGAGTCTCTTTGCTAATATTCTATTTAAAATTTTTCCATCTATGTTCATTAGGGAGATTGGTCTATACTTTTCTTTCACTGTTTTTGATCTCCCTGGCTTTGGAATCAGTACCATATTTGTGTCATAAAAGGAATTTGGTAGGACTCCTTCTTTGCTTATCATATCAAATAATTTGTATAGTATTGGGATTAGTTGCTCTTTGAATGTCTGATAGAATTCACTTGTGAATCCATTAGGCCCTGGCAATTTTTTCCTAGCGAGTTCTTTGATGGCTTGTTCAATTTCTTTTTCTGATATGGGATTATTTATGTATTCTATTTCTTCTGCTGTTAATCTAGGCAATTTGTATAATTTGTAAATATTCATCCATATCTCCTACATTGCTCTCTCTATATATATATATATTGCCATATAATTGGGCAAAATAGTTTTTAATGATTGCCTTAATTTCCCCTTCATTAGAGGTGAGGTCTCCCTTTTCATCTTTGATAATGTCAATTTGGTTTTCTTCTTTCCTTTTTTTTATTAGACTCACTAGTACTTTGTCTATTTTATCTGTTTCTTCAAAATACCAGCTTTTAGTCTTATTTATTAATTCAATAGTTCTTTTACTTTCAATTTTATTAATTTCTCCCTTGATTTTTAGTATTTCTAATTTAGTTTTCATCTGGGGATTTTTAATTTGCTCTCTTT
Organism: Gracilinanus agilis; assembly: GCF_016433145.1. Classification (NCBI taxonomy): domain Eukaryota; kingdom Metazoa; phylum Chordata; class Mammalia; order Didelphimorphia; family Didelphidae; genus Gracilinanus; species Gracilinanus agilis. Next base: position 197,466,714 of record NC_058131.1, on the reverse strand, counting down.
ATATTTTTTTGAGTTGCATGCCCAATTCATTCATATCTGCCCTCCCTAATTTGTTAATATATGCACTCAAGGATATAAATTTCCCCCTGAGTACTGCCTTGGCTGCATCCTACAGAGTTTGGTAGGATGTCTCATCATTATCATTCTCTTAAATGAAATTGTTGATTGTTTCTATGATTTCTTCTTTGACTAGCTGGTTTTGGGGAATCATATTATTTAATTTCCAATTAGTTTTTGATTTACCTGTCCAGGTGCCATTACTAATTATTATTTTTATTGCATTATGATCTGAGAAGGTTACATTTATTATTTCTGCTCTTTTGCATTTGTTTGCAATGTCTCTATGCCCTATTACATAGTCAATCTTTGTGAATGTAATATGTGCAGTTGAAAAGAAGGTGTATTCCTTTTTGTTCCTATTTATTTTTCTCCACATATCTATTAAATATAATTTTTCTAGGACGTCATTCATCTCTCTTACTCCTTTCTTATTTATTTTTTGGTTTGATTTGTCTAGATCTGAAAGAGGGATATTTAGATCTCCCACTAGTATGGTTTTACTATCTATTTCCTCCTTGAGATCTGCCATTTTCTTCTTTATGAATCTCGTTGCTATGCCATTTGGTGCATACATATTGAGCAGTGTTATTTCCTCATTGTTTATACTGCCTTTAATCAGGATGTAATGACCTTCCCTGTCTTTTTCAGTCATATCTATTTTTACTTTGGCTTTGTCAGAAATCATAATTGCCACTGCTGCCTTCTTTTTCTCATTTGAGGCCCAAAGGATTTTGCTCAAGCCTTTACTTTAAACCTGTGTATGTTGACCCACCTCATATGTGTTTCTTGTAGACATCATATGGTAGGATTTTGGGGTCTAATCCACTCTTCTATCTGCTTCCTTTTTATGGGCGAGTTCATCCCATTCACATTCAGAGTTATAATTATCAGTTGTGTATTCACCAACATTTTGGTATCCTCTCCTAGTTCTACCCCTTCTTCTTACACTATTTCCTTTTAAACCAGTGGTTTGCTTTATGCCAGTAACCCTTGTCCCCTCCCTTGATTTACTACTCTTTCTACCTCCTCCCTTATTATTCCCCTCTATTTATTTTAAGGCCTAATGAATTACCTACCCCTGTCCTCCCCTCCCTCTTTTCACCTCCCCACTCCCCTGCTCCCCTTGGTTTATCCTTTCTGACTTTCTCAGTAGGGTTAGATAGAATTTTATATCCCAATGGATACAGCTACTCTTCCCTCTCAGGGTTAATTACACTGAGAGTAGGGTTTAAATACTACCTCTTAATGCTTTCTTCCTCTCCTTCTTATAAAAGTATTCATCCCTTCCCCTTCCCATGCCCTCTTTGTGTGTAATAGAATATCCTATTTTTCTTATTCATTCAAGTTTCTCTTGGTGTCCTCTACTATTCACCTCCCTCTTTTCCTCCCCCATAACATCTTAGACCATTTAGTATTCCAACCTCTCCCTATGAATAATTTTTATAATTACTATAATAGTGAATACTGTAATAGTGAATAGAATTCCTTATGGAGAATTATACATAACATTTCTCCACTTAGGAATACCAATAATTAGATCATATTGAAGCCCTTAAAAAGGCAAATTTAAAAAAATACGAGTTTTCTTCATTTCCCCTCTGTTTCCTATTTACCTTTTCATGTTTCTCTTGATTTTTGTGGTTCGATATTGAACTTTCCATTTAGTCCTTGTCTTTTCTGTGCAAATACTTGGAAATCTTCTATCTTGTTGGATGCCTAAACTTTCCCTTGGAAGTATATGGTTAGTTTTGATGGGTATGTGATCCTTGGTTGTAGACCCAGTTCTCTTGCCTTTCTGAATATCATATTCCAAGCCTTGGGGTCTGTTAGTGTGGAGGCTGCCAGATCCTGTGTGATACTGACTGGTGCTCCTTAATGTTTGAATTGTCTCTTTCTGATTTCTTGTAAGATTTTTTTCTTTTACTTGGAAGGTCTTGAATTTGGCTATTATATTCCTGGGGGTTGTCTTTTCAGGGTCTAGTGTAGAGGGTGGTCTATGGATCCTTTCAATATCTATATTGCCCTCTTGTTGTAGAACTTCAGGGCAATTTTGTTGAATAAATTCTTTTAGTATGGAGTCCAAATTTCTATTAATTTCTGCTTTTTCAGGAAGACCAATGATTCTCAGCATATCTCTTCTAGGCCTGTTTTCTTGGTCTGTCACTTTCTCATTGAGATATTTCATGTTTCCTTCTATTTTATTAATCTTTTGACTTTGTTTTATTTGTTTTTGCTGTCTTGAGAGATCATTAGCTTCTAATTGCTCAATTCTAGCCTTTAGGGACTGGTTTTTGGCTATAATCTTTTCGTTTTCATTTTCAATCTGGTCATTTCTGGTCTTCAATTACTCTTTAATTCAGTAACATCACTACTAATTATTTTTCCCAAAGAGATAAAAAAGGGGAAAAAGACATATTTGTAATAAATATTTATTACAGTTCTTTGTGTAATGATAAACAATGGGAAATAAGGGGTTTTCCATCATTTGGAGAATGGGTGAACAAATTGTTGCATATGATTTTTATAGAATAATGTCATGCTATAAGAAATAAAGAGGATGATTTCAGGGAAAAAACACACACAGAGGAAAATTCCACAAGGATTGACACAGAATGAGGAAGTAACACCAGAAGAACATAATTCCAAAGAAGAGCAATATTGAACAATGATCAACTGTGAATGACTGCTATTCTCACCAATAAAATGATGCAAAATAATTCTGAGGGACAAAGAATGTCATCCAGTTCCAGAGAAAAAACTGATGGAGCCTGAATGCATATCAAAGCATATTATTTTCACTTTATTTGTGTGTTTTTATTTTTTGGATTTCATTTTATATCAGTATTCCTTTAGGTTTTGTACAATATGGAAATGTTTTGCATGATCATATATTTATAACACAGATCAAATCAATGTGAATCTTACAGCTTTGGAAAATGTAAGTTAAAATTGTTATACATAATTGGGAAAATAAAATATTAAATTTTAAAAGGAAAAATAGTTGAGGAGAGCTCTCTTATCTAGAAGCAGTTTCTTTCTTGGCCTTTTCGTTTCTCTACCTGCTTTGATGTGAATTCTTCTTTGTGAAGCTTGCTTATCCTGCTTTTCCTTCTATTTCTTCTACATTTGTCTTTTTTTTATTTGTCTTCTCTCTTCCTATTTCCTATACTTTCCAGTCCCTCAAATAAGAGACATCATACAATTTGTGATTATTCTTGATGTGATGAGGAAAAACTGCTTTATGTTCATTATTACCACAGCTATTACTTAATTTCCAAACAGGGTAAACTCAATACACTTATCTAAAAGGAAGTCTTTGGTTTTATCCTCAGAATAGTCTGTCTCCTCAAACTTTGAGTTATTATGTTACCTCATATGTTGAATTTGATCAGTTTTTCTTTCATAGATATATGTTTCACCCTTTGATTTTCAGCAAAATATTTGCACTCAAAAGGGGAAGGTGATATTATCTAGGTAGGTAGGTAGTTAGCTTAGTATACATGAATTCATCCATCCACCTATGGGTGTGTATGTGTGTTTATGTTTGGGTCCACAATTATATTCATACATATACAGAAACAGAGATAACTCAGTTAATACCATTCTTTACAGAAGGGAATGCCATAGAGATATTTTTTAAATAACATATTTTATTCAAAACCCTATAAAATGGGAATAATTAATGTCATTTTGTGATTCCAGTATTTACAAAGTTCTTTACAAGTATTATCTCCTTTGTAACTCATAAAAACCTTGAGAAGTAAGGACTACAGGTACTATTATTTTAATTTTCAGATGAGGATTTATTCAGGTTACATATTTTTACAGGATCACATAGGTAGTATCACAAGAAGTCTTATTGATACCATGTACTATTTTCTACCTATTATACAAACCACTTTTCCTGAGTAGTATAATTATCTCAACTTTCCAGATTAGTGAATTGAGATTGAAAAAAATTGGCATTACTGATCCAAAATTCCACAGCTATTAAGTATCCAAAAATGATTTAGAATCTCTTCTATTTCTACATTGCTCTCTTAAAGTGATATTTAGAGGTGATAATTGGCAACTCCATAGAATCTTTATCATAAAGATAAACAAAACACCACCCAGGATTTCAAACAGTGAACTCCTTTAATTATTTTAGACTCTGACACCATTTTCTACAGACAAAACAAAACAAACAAACACAAAAACTTCTACATGACCACTCTACTAAGTAAAGCAGACCTGTGCATTATAAAAAAGGCTTAAAATCTTTGGCAGTTAGATTTCTTCTTCCTTTATGTTTTAAGCATTTAATAGTTAATCTCAGCATAATTATTAGCAAAGACAATGTATGGAATAGGAATCAAGGGTGTTATTAATTCTGGTTTATTTTTCATCACATTGAAACCACAGCAGCGAGGTCCCCCGAAGCCACATATGCATATTCATGCAGCATTGTAGAGTTTTAAATGAGATGTATTGCTTTGTGCCTATTATTAGAAGTCCAGAAAGAAGTAGAGCAATCAAATGAAATCAAACTATTATGGGTTTCTGGAAGAGGTGGGGGCAAGCAAATTAGATGTGAGCCAGAGAAGGTTTACTATGTGAGATTCATTGCTTTAAAGAATAAAAGTAATTTTCTGATTAACAGGACCTCCTCTTTTGTTTTGAGGTTGAAGACTTAAGGAACCCTGACATTTGGATTTCATTTTAAAAACATCATGGAAAAAAGAAAGATAAAAATGATCTCTGCCATTAATCTAATTAATTTCTTTAGTGTAAATTTTTAAAGCAGAGTTGGGGTAGGGGTAAGAGGAATCTAAAAAATAGAATGATACTTCAGTATCAGAAGCCATTTTAGTATGTTGTTGGATTGATTAGAAAAGTAATAATGATGTGTTTTCCAGTGGATTTCTAAATTAAATCCCAAAACTGTGGAAAAATATCATAAGAAGGATTTCTGTCCCCTCTCTCAAGTAAGAAAAACTCTGCTGACAGAAGTCAATAAATGCACATTGAAATGAGAGAGGGAAGTAGGATACCATTCTACAGTGTAGGAGTCACAGATACTAGGTCCCTGGCATAAGTTGCTACTTGAGATGGTAGAGAACAGGGTAAGACCTAGAAGGAACTCCTAGACTGTCAGTTTTTCCTATTTGGTTGTTGCTGAGTTCTGACATATCAGTGACCTGAATTTGAAGTCAACAAACACATTTGGAAAGGTATTCAAGTTTTTGACAAAGCAGACTTTAATATTATATTATTCTTTTATAGTGATATCAATCCTTAGCAACTAACAAGACAACAATGCAATAACAACTGGGATATTTTATTATTAACATTGCATCAATATTTTTCACTTCTATCCATAATCCCCCACGGGCATCCTTAGGAAAAAGACAAATGCTGCAGAAACCCAATCACTGTTTTATGAGTAGGGGATTTCACCTACCAACAAAATTAGCTATAATTCAATCCTTACCAACTAGTTTGAGATTTCTTATCTAGCATCACTCAGTACATTGAATTCTCAATTTTTTTAGCTTTAAGGAAAAGAACAGGAGCAACAAATATTTTTTCATAAAAGGCAAATGTTAGGTAGCCTCACATCTGAAACAATATATCAGCAAATATGATTTACTTTATCCCCTGTTACTTTTTGGTAGTCTCTTGGTCTATGTCTATGAAGGATGAAAATCAGATAATAATAATAATAATAATAATAACAATAATAATATATAGCATTTAAATATGATGTATTTCATATTTCATGATACATACTTCATGAATATTATTTAATTTTATCCTGATAGTACTCTTACAAAGTAGGTTAAATTGTTTCTATTTCATAATAAAGAAACTGAGGCAAACAGAAATTAAGTGACCTGCCCAGGATCACATAGTTATGTGTTTGAGGCTAGATTTGAACTGTTTTTCCTGGCTCCAGGTCCTGTGTTCTATCCACCTTAGTTTTTTTAACTACCTCAGATAATCTAGTTATTTAGAGTCCTGTACAAAAATCTACTGTGCAGGAAACAGAGAATATCTAATATAATTATGTTTTAAAGATGGAGAAACTGAGGTCCAGAAACAAAAGCACATTATTTGTAAAAGATGTGTTAAATAGGAGCTCCCTGCTAGATTCTGGTGAAAGTGTTTTTAAATGGTATAATGCTCTCATGGAACTCACATTTTGACAGAGTTGCAGTTTCATGGAAAATTAAAGCTCACAGTGGCCTTAAATATAAGGTCTTACAACTTCTTAAGTGACTTGAAAACTACAATCTACACTTCCTGAGTCTCAAACTAGTACATTCTGATACTTTAAAACTGATGGATGATTATTTCACTGTTCTAGGTACTTGTTAATTGCAACTTATCCATTATCTATAATCTTCTGCAATCCATATGATTCTCAAATCTTCCAAGAAAATATCTATCCAATTTAATTGGGTTATAAATGTATTGTCATGCAAAACTTATTTCCATATTGGTCATTGTTGAAAAAGAATACTCATAAAAACAAAACCTCAAAATGAAACCATAAATAAACTAATGTGAAAGATAGTATGCTTTGATCTGCATTCTACAGCTCATTAAATATTAGTGTAGCACTCAGACTTGCCCTTTTTCTGCCTATTTTACTAACATATCCTTTTTTAATATGGTATTTCCTTATTGACTTCTCTATAATACTTTCCAAGCCTAAATCTTATATGCTGTTTATGCTATTCACTGTACTTACACCTATTACAATGGCATCTTTCCATTGCCCTTTTTACTACCTTCAATTTTGTTTCTCTTAATGAAAGGCTATCTCAACTGATATTAAATGTAACTTCTAAAAGAATTATTAAAGGCAACTACAGCCAGAAATATATACCCCTGTGGCAGATTAGTGATGAGTTTTGCTGAACTGGTCCTCAGGCAACCAGACATAAGATGTGTCACTATTCCTTTATATAAAGTTTTTCCAACATGAAAGAATTGGCCAGGGTTCCAACACAGATATAACCTTTAAGGGGCTGAGATGTCTCAGTGGATACAATATTGGGCTTGGAGGAAAGATGTGAGTTCAGATCTTGCCTCAGACATTTACTACCTATGGGACCATGGACAAGACACCCCATTTGCCTAAATCTCCTGAAGAAGGAAATGGCATTATCTTTGTCAGGAAAACTCCATGGAAAGTTTGGTTCATGGTGTCACAAAGAGTCAGACAGAACTGAACAACAATAACACATCATAGCCTTGAACACAGGATCATATTCATACTTCAGTGAAATATCATAAAAAAGATTAATCTATAGATTTAGAACAAGGAGAGATCTCAGAACTCATATATTCCAGGTGTCTCATTTTACAGATGAAGGAACTGAAGTTCAGGAGGTAAAGTTACTTATTCCTCCAAGGTTTCGCAGGAAGAAAATGAAAGAGTAGATATTTGAATTATATTCTGTGACTTCAAGTTTAGCACCCTTTCCATTGTTCCATGCTAGAGCAGGACTTGTGCCACCCATTATATGAATACAGAAACACTTTTTATCACTGTTCCATTCTTGCTGTTTATCTGGCATAAACCTGAGATTTATATTACAAGGACTATGTTTGGGTTTTGTACTGAACACATATGAATATTTTTCATTTCTTTTGGGGATCTTCCTTATCTTACTGGAGTAAGTCTCTCATTTGCTGGAATCAATTCATTCTTCAACATGTCTGAGTTCATTATAATTGGCCTGGAGATGGTCAACCAAACTAGGGCTTTTATGACTTGGGAATCACATCTATATTGACTACATAGATGGAAAAAATCACCTACAAAGACACAAGGACTCTCAAGCTTAAAAGATCTAAGAAATAAGAAAGATAATTTGTAGCAGAAGACCTTGCCCTATTCCTTGTGTGATCTGGTACAAATTACATACCTTCTCTCATGTTCAGTTTATTTATCTGTAAAATGAGAATAATATGACCTGCCTTGTTTAAATTAGAGTTGTGTTAAAATGAAACAGTAAATGTGAAAAATTCTTTGTAAATTATAATAGGAATAATTAAAGATTGATGATCTTTGGGAAAGCACACATCCAATCATAGCTTCAAAGATGAAAAAGAACTTAAATATCATATAATCTTTGTCCTTTATTAAGAGGATGAAAAAATTTGATTCCCACTGTGATACTGTGGAAATCTACACTGCCCATCTTTAGATTTAATCACCAAAGGTGAGAGCACCTCCAATTCTGGGAGGTCCTTAACCCACATCCCATATATTCTAGAGTGGGTAGCGAATCAGAGTCAACTGACTGCCCCATAGGCAGTACTATGAGAAGCCTCTATTGTGATTGGACACACAAAGTAGGAGGGAGGTACAGGAAGTGATGCATGAGTGACCCCTTTAAAAAGAAGGAGTTGAGTGAGTGAGAGGTGGATCTGTTGAAGAGGGCTGCTAGTGAAGGAAGTCTTCTAGTTTTCTTGGTTCGTGGAAGAGTGTTGGCTGGAAAGCTAAAACCTTGATGAGTTTAAAGACTGACTGAATCTTCCTGAACTTCTCTTAAGGAACTTCTTTTAATAGACTCTGTGAATGAAGCTTTGATTCACTCACCTCTGGGCCTCTGGCTCTCTGACTCTCAGCTGAGAGTTAATTAGATCTACCTGGATTAATTAGAGAATCATAGAAAATTACCTACTGGGTTAGATTCTTATTTCCTTATTTCCTCTCTCTCTTCTTAATTGTAAATAAACTTCCATAAAATTCAATTTTGACTTGAGATTATTCTTAATTGAGGATTGATAATAGTTCAATCCTCTGGCAACCATCTTTTAATATATTGAACCCAAAAAAACCCTTTTTCCCCCTTACACCATCCAGACAGGTAAAGTATAAGGTTAAATAGGTAGTAAATGGAAGCATCAGGATATAAGATCTGGTCCTCTGATTTCAAATTAAGCAGGCTTTCCACCATGTCATATTTTTAAAAAATGCACTATACAGCCCACATTCAGAGGAATAACTATAGGAGTGGAAACACAGAAGACAAACAACTGCTTGAACACATGGGTTGATGCAGACATGATTGGGGATGTAGACTCGAAACAACCACACCAATGCAATTATCAATAATAAGGAAATAAGTCTTGATTGATGACACATGTTAAAACCAGTGGAAATGCACATTGGTTATGGGGGGAGTGGTTGGGGGGATTGAAGTTGAAAGTAAGAACATGAATCATGTAACCATGGAAAATTTTTCTAAAAAATAAAATAAAAAATAAAAAAGAATCTTGAAAAAATAAAAATAAAATGTACTATACATGTAAGAGTTGTCTGTCACATCCCACAATCACAATTAGTGTAAATAAAAAGATGTTTTATAATCTGGAAGCTTTATTTTGCATAATACTTCTTGGAATAGCTTACAAATTCAATTAATTAAAGCTATAAACTAGGCATGAGCAAGTCTTCTTTATCTCTATTGAACCAACCAATCAATCCAAGCTGAGAAATAGTTTGAACAAATTCTTAATCAAGTTGGAAGCAGTAGGAATAGTAGTAGTAGTAATAGTTCTTCTCCTTTACATCTACTCATTAATTCCCTTTCAGTGTTACTCTCTGCTGGGCTCCAAAACTTGTTATGTCAGTACAATCCAGAGCTTCATTTCTCTCTGCATTAAGGAGGTCACCTTCCCTGAACCATGACCACTTAATGTTGAAATCAGTATTCTAATATACACAGATCCAGAGGTGTATCTGATTGTTTTAAGTAGTCTCAATATTTTCCTGTTTTAACATATTTTGGTTTAATCTAATAGATAAACCACTTTGCACCTCCTAAACAGATTAAGGGCTTGTTTTGCCAAAAGTTATGTTTTTAATTGACTAATTTAGTAAAGTATCTTGTGACTTGTTATCAGGGAGAAGAATATCTCAATTACATTAGTTTGTATGAGATGAGCATTGGGATTATTTCTTTTTCATTAGATAAAAGAGACTGAATGATATAGAACAGTGATGATAAACCTTTTAGAGACCAAGTACCCTGCTCCCCCAGAGATCAAATGCTGCCCCCATCTCCCACCCCAGACAGGGGAGAGAGGAAGCTCTCTCACTGGGCTGTTGACAGAGGAGTGAGCAGAATGAAAAAAATGTCCTTAGTACAGTGGAGAGAGGGAAGGGATAAGCTTGACCCCCACCCCCTAGTCCCTCTGGCTTTCTAATAATGAACTAACCTCTGGCAAGCAACAGTACCTGGGCCCACAGAGAGAGCTCTGTGTGCCTTCTCTGCCATGCATGCCATAGGTTCGTCACCACAGATATAAAACATACCTCTTCTAGAGAAACAATAAGTGTATTAAAATACATCTAAGATGAAGACTGGTTTATTTATAAATGGAATCATTGAATGATTTTTTAATATAAAAGTTCTAGTGCCTTGAAGTTGCCTTTTTAGAGATCACTAGATATATGACAGATGCTGGGTACAAGGAAATTTAAAACCAAAGAATTTGGAATCATTGCCAACTGAAGATCAATAAAATCATAAAGACAGAGCATCCCTAAAATTATAATGTGTCAATGGGAAAATAAGAATTGATTCATATGAATGCATTTCTTACTCAGAAAGTTGCCAGGCACATCTGCTGGCATAATTATTTTTTTAAACAGATGTTTGCTTTTATCAGAGTATTTATTAGGCTTTAGGCAAAAATCTATTTGTGGGGGCAACTGGGTAGCTCAGTGGATTGAGAGCCAGGCCTAGAGACAGGAGGTCCTAGGTTCAAATCCGGCCTCAGACAATTCCCAGCTGTGTGACCCTGGGCAAGTCACTTGACCCCCATTGCCTACCCTTACCAATCTTCCACCTATAAGTCAATACACAGAAGTTAAGGGTTTAAAATTTAAAAAATAAATAAATAAAATAAAGTGGATAGAGCATAATTCTATAAAAAAATCTATTTGTACTGTATCAGTAAGAGTGGATTTCCATGAATAACATAATCAGTGCTTCTCTTTATTGTTAATATTTCACAAATACATTATACCTCAAGGGTAAGCAGTCTGAGGAAAAGAAGCAGAGTTCCTCATTATTATTTACAAATTGGTGAGGTAGAACCCAGTAATATTTCTGTGGGAAAAAAAAAGTTTTTATTCATTCCTGGTTCTTTGAAATCCCTGGTAGTCTTTAATGTTCACAAAATTATTCTTTACCATTCTGCCACACTTAACAACAGTAGTCACAGGTTTTTTTTTCAGTTCCTATATCAGTGATTTTAGTTCTTTCTGAATACTTCCTTAAATTTCAGAAATTGCATGAGGAAAGTTGTAAATTTAGATGGAAATGAGACAACTAGATGACTCAGTGGATTTAAATCCAGTCATAGAGTCAGGAAGTTCTGGGTTCAAATCAAGCCCCAGATATATAATAGCTATGTGAGCCTGTGCAAGATACCCAATGCCTGTTGTCTAGCCTTTACTGCTCTTCTGCCTTGGAACCAGTACATAGTAATGATTGCCTTAATTTCCCCTTCATTAGAGGTGAGGTCTCCTTTTTCATCTTTGATGCTGTCAATTTAATTTTCTGCTTTCCTTTTTTATTAGATTGAAAAGTACTTTGTCTATTTTATCTGTTTTTTCAAAATACCAGCTTCTAATATTATTTATTATTTATTAATAATTAATTAATTAATTCAATAGTTCTTTTACTTTTGATTTTATTAATTTCTCTCTAGATTTTTAGTATTTCTAATTTAGTTTTCATCTGGGGATTTTTAATTTGCTCACTTTCTAGTTTTTTAAGTTGCATGCCCAATTCATTAATCTCTGCCCTCCCGAATTTGTAAATATATCTACTCAAGGATATAAATTTCCCTCTGAGTCTTGCCTTGGTTGCATCCCACAGAGATTGGTAGGATGTCTCATCATTGTCATTCTCTTCAATGAAATTTTTGATTGTTTCTATGATTTTTTCTTTGACTAGCTGGTTTTTGAAGAATCATATTATTTAATTTCCAATTAGTTTTTGATTTGCTTGTCCAGGTGCCATTACTAATTATTATTTTTATTGCATTATGATCTGAGAAGGTTACATTTATTATTTCTTCTCTTTTGCATTTGTTTGCAATGTTTCTATGTCCTATTTATTACATGGTCAATCTTTGTGAATGTGCCATGTGCAGCTGAAAAGAAGGTGTATTTCTTTTTGTTCCTATTTATTTTTCTCCACATATGTATTAGATCTAATTTTTCCAGGAATTCATTCATCTCTCTTACCTCTTTTTTATTTATTTTTTTGGTTTGATTTATCTAGATCTGAAAGAGGGATATTTAGATCATCCACTAGTATGGTTTTACTATTTATTTCCTTCTTGAGATCTGCCAGTTTCTCCTTTATGAATCTCGTTGCTATGCCATTTGGTGCATACATATTGAGCAATGTTATTTCCTCATTTTCTATACTGCATTTAAGAAGAATGTAATGAACTTCCCTGTCTTTTTTAATCATATCAATTTTTATTTTAGCTTTGTCAGAAATCATAATTGCCACTGCTGCCTTCTTTTTCTCATTTGAGGCCCAAAGGATTTTGCTCAAGCCTTTACCTTAAACCTGTGTATGTTGACCTGCCTCATATATGTTTCTTGTAGACAACATATGGTAGGATTTTGGTTTCTAATCCACTCTGCTATTTGCTTCCTTCTTATGGGCGAGTTCATCCCATTCACATTCAGAGTTATAATTATCAGTTCTGTATTCACCAACATTTTGGTATCCCCTCCTAATTCTACCTCTTCTTCTTACACTATTTCCTTTTAAACCAGTGGTTTGCTTTATTCCAGTAACACGTCCTCTCCCATGATTTACTACCCTTTTTACCCCCTCCCTTGTTATTCCCCTATTTTTATTTTTAAGGCCTAATGGATTCTCTCCTCCTTCTCCTCTCCTCCCTTTTTTGACCTCCTCATCCCCTGCTCAATTTGGTTTATCCCTTCTGACTTTCTCAGTAGGGCTAGATAGAGTTTTATATCCCAATGGATGAAGCTCCTCTTCCCTTTCAGGGTTAATTACACTGAGAGTAAGGTTTAATTATTACCTCTTAATGCTCTATTCCTCTCCTTCTTATAATAATATTCATCCCTTCCCTTTCCCATACCCTCTTTGTGTGTAATAGAATATTCTATCTTTCTTATTCATTGAAGTTTCTCTTGGTGTCCTCTACTATCCCCCCCACTTTCCCATAACCATATCATCTTAGACCATTTATTATTCCAACCTTTCCCTATGAATAATTCTTCTAATTACAATAGTGGTGAATAGAGTTCCTTACAGAGAATTATACATAACATTTCTCCACATAGGAATGGAAATAATTAGATCATATTGAACCCTTAAAGAGGCAAATTAAAAAAAATAAGAGTTTTCTTCCTTTCCCCTCTGTTTCTTATTTACCTTTTCATGTTTCTCTTGATTTTTGTGGTTGGATATTGAACTTTCCATTTAGTCCTTGTCTTTTCTGTGCAAATACTTGGAAATCTTCTATCTTGTTGAATGCCAAAACTATCCCTTGGAACTATATAGTTAGTTTTGATGGGTAGGTAATCCTTGGTTGTAGACCCAGTTCTCTTGCCTTTCTGAATATCATATTCCAAGCCTTGTGGTCTTTCAGCATAGAGGCTGCCAGATACTTTGTGATCCTTATTGGTGCTCCTTGCTATCTGAATTGTCACTTTCTGGCTTCTTGTAATTTTTTTTTACTTGGAAGCTCTTGAATTTGGCTATTATATTCCTGGGGGTTGTTTTTTTCTGGGTCTAGTGTAGAGGGTGGTCTACGGATCCTTTCAATGTCTATATTGCCCTCTTGTTGTAGAACTTCAGGGCAATTTTGCTGAATAAATTCTTTTAGTATGGAGTCCAAATTTCTATTAATTTCTGCTTTTTCAGGAAGACCAATGATTCTCAGCATATCTCTTCTAGGCCTGTTTTCTTGGTCTATCAATTTCTCATTGAGATATTTCATGTTTCCTTCTATTTTATCAATCTTTTGACTTTGTTGTATTTGTTTTTGCTGTCTTAAGAGATCATTAGCTTCTAATTGCTCAATTCTAGCCTTTAGGGACTGGTTTTTGGCTATAATCTTTTGGTTTTCCTTTTCAATCTGGTCATTTCTGGTCTTCAATTTACTTGCCTCACTTTCCAATTGTGAAATTCTGCCTTTTAAACTGTTATTTTCTTGCCAGATTTTGGTTTACAATTTTCTTACCATTTCGTTTGATTTTGGGGCATCTTTCTGCAATTGGGAGTTTCTGTCTTCTAACCTGTTAATTTCCTTTTGAGCTATTTCCCACTTCTCTCGCCAAATCTCTTCCATCTTTCTCATCATCTCAGATTTGAAGTCTTCAATAACTTGTGGCCAGTTTTCATTATTTTGGGTAGGTTTGAATATGATTACTTATTTGTTCTCCTCTGCTGTTAGCTCTGTTGTCTGTATTTTATCTGTGTAAAAGTTGTTGTTTGTTATAGATTTCTTCTTGATGATCTTTCTCTTTTGGGGTTCTTGTCTCTGGCTTGCCACTGTTAGCCCTGAGCCCTCTCAGGTTTATCCTCACACTCAGGGTCTGTCAGAGCTCTTTAGGCTCCTTAGGTCTCAGGTCTAGTTGTTCTTAGGGTCAAGCCTCCTGGTGGTCCCCTTGCTTGTTTCTCTGCCTGAGGCTCCTTTAACAGGCCAGGGTGCTACTTCCATAGTTTTGCACCCCTCTGCACTGGGTCCCCACTCAAGGTCCACACCTGAGCTCAGGATCCGTGTCTGTGCTTGCCTCCATGCCCACACTTGTGCCTGTGCTCAGGGTCTGTGTTCAAAATCCTCATATTCTTTAGCCTGTTGGGGTCTTGAATCTTGCTGCTCTGATGAGCAGGACCTGGTGACCCCAGATAGCTGCCAAGTACTTAATGAGTGCCCCAAACTTGCTCTAAGGTTTTTTCACTGTCTTTGGCACTGTAGGTGGTGTTTGGTGGGGGAGGAGGTTGCTCAGCTCACATTTTAGTGAGAGCTGTTTCACCCCTTTATAGCATGGAAATGCCCCTATTCCATGTACCTCCAATGCTGAACCCTGTTGTGGCGTTCCTTCGTTCCCTTGGATTTGTTTTTATGTCGTCTTAAGGAGTCCTATATGTTCTGGTTAGGAGAGGTTAAGCATCTGTTTTTCACTCTGCCGCCATCTTAACCAGGAAGTTGCAAATTCAAATATTTTTAAAAGATCACATTTCATTCTTCTACCACCAACAAATTGCTCCTTTAATCATTTCTATTCTTTCACTCATTTTCATTCTGTTTATTGACTCATTTCCAATATCATACAAGCATACTTATTTCTCCCCTGTGCTGAAAAAATGCCCTTACCCGATTGTTCCATACCCGTTATTATCTTACATTTCTTAACTCTTTGTAGCAAAACTCCTCAAAAAGACAAAAGGTGTTTCTATTTTCTCTTTCACTCTCTTCTTAACCTTTTATAATTGAGCTTCTGAAACTGTTCTCTCCAAATTCAGTAATAAATGTCTTATTTGTCAAATCCAAAGGCCTCTTCTTAGTCCTCCCTCCTTTACCTTTCTGTAGAGGAAACTTTTTGACACTATTGATAACTCTCTCTTCTTATGTTTTCTTCTATCAAGATTTTCTACACACCATTATCTCCTATTTCCTGGTTTTCCTCTTGCATATCTGACCAGTTTATTTCCTTTTGTGAATCCTCCTCTGGATCATGACCTGTAATCATAGCTATCCTTGATCCTCTTCTCTTCTTCCTCTACCTTGCTTTACTTGTGATCTCATTAGTTCTTATGGATTTAATTACCACCTGATATCAGATGATAATTCTCAAATCTACCTATCCTGCTCCAAACTTACCTCCAAGCTCTTACCTCCAACTGACTTTCAGACACCTCAAATTGAATGTCCAGTAAACATCTTAAACTCAAATTATAAGCAAAAAGAACTTATTTTTGTTCTCCCTAAAACCTCCCTCTCTCCTATTTTCCCTCTTATGATAGAGTATAACTTTATCCTCTTTGTCCCTTTAACTTATAACTAGAAGTCATCCTGGATATCTTACTATTTCTTCACACACCTTCCCCAATATATAATGTGTTGCCTAGATCTGACAATTTTGCCTTTGCAATATATCTTACATACATCCCTTCATTTCCTCTGACACTGTCATTATTTTAGTGCTGGCCCTCATCACCTAATATCTGGATTCCTGGAATAGTCTCCTGGTGACCAAGTCTTTCCTCATTCTAAATCTTGCTCCATTTGGCCACCAAAGATATTTTTCTAAAGCACAAATCCAATCACTCCATGACTTGACTCAATAAACTCCAGTGCTTTCCTATTGCCTCTAGGATCCTTTTTTTTTCTTTCAAAATTCTCTGTTAGGCATTCAAAGTCCTTTCTATCCTAGTTCCCTCTAATATTTCTAGTTTCCTTTTACCTTAATCCCTAATCTTTACTCTTTGTTCTAGTGGCACTGAATTTCTGGCTATTCTGTGAATAGCTGTACATCTTTCAATGCCATACATTTTCTGACTCTTCCCCCATGACTTAGCTACTGCCCTTCCTGGATTCCTTTGGTCCCAACTAAAATCTCATCTTCATCAAGAAGCCTTCCCTAACTCTTCTTAATTTCAGTGATTTCTCTTTTTAAAATTATTTCCCATTTATCACAAAGAGAATTTTTTTTGTATATGTTTGCTTGTTATCTCCCCAATTAGAGGTGTTCCTGAGGGCAGGAACTGTCTTTTGCCTTCTTGTATCACCTGTGCTTGACTCAGGATCTGGCACAGGTAGTTAATTAATAAATGACAATTAACTGACTGACTGAGGTGCTGTGCTAAGTGCAAAAGAACTAAGAAATGTAAAAGATAGCTTCCTTTCTCAAGAAGCTCATAGTCTATCAATACACAGGCTACTAAATAAAACAACACAATATACAAGAGAAATTGGAGAACCAACAAAGAAAACATTAAAGGTTGATCATGAAAGGTTTTCTGAAAAATGTAGAATTTTAGCTGGGACTTGAAGGAAATTAGGTAAGGTGAGAGGTAGAGATGAGGAGAGAAGAATGAAAGGAAAAGGGACACAGCTAATGAAATATGTTCCAAGTCAGGATACAGAGCTTCTTTTCATCAGAAACAAGACAAGTATTACTGAATTACAAATAATATGGAGTTAAGTAAAATCTACTAAGACTGGAAGTGTAGGAGGCAGCCAAGTTATAAAAAAGCTCTGAATGAAAAACATTTTAAATTTAATCGTGGTGAGAATAGGGAGCCAATAGAGTTTATTGAAGGAGAGAGGTGATATTGTCAGAGTAAGGAAGATTAACTCGACAACTGAGTGAGAAAAGTGCTACAGTTGAGAAAGAATTAAGATAGAATGTGCAACATGTAGGCTATTACAGTAATTCAAGAAAGGGGTGATGAGGGCTAGCATAAGACTTATCAGTGTTAGAAGAGAGAAAGGAACATACACAAAATTTTCACGTATGCTTTATTATGTGAATTAATTATTCTTTGCTCCACACCTTCTTTGCTTAATGCTTAATAATGAGAAGAAAATGCACAAGCTCTGTCTGTAGATTACATACCAGTTGGGGGTGAGAGAGTGAGTAATGGATAATACCTAGGTTATGAGGCTTGGTGACTAGTAGGATGGTGTTATTCTCAAACATAACAGGGAAGTTGAGAGTGGGGATGGTTCAGAAGAGAGATAATAAATAAGATTTTCAACATCTTGAGTTTAAGTTATCTATTGACCATTCAATTTGAGATATTCAGTAGAAAGCTTGAGATATGGAACTAGAGGCTATAAATTGGAGAATTATCAGCATAGAGATGAAAGCTGAATTCATGGAAGAAGATGAAATAACCAAAAGAAATAGCATATAAGGGGAAGATAAAATGGTAGGTGAAGAGAGAAGAGAGAAAAGAAAAGAAGATGAGAGGACAAGGGGGGGAGGGCTCAGAAGATAGTTCTGGTGAATATTCAGTGTTAGTGGTCATGACTTATTTTGCCTTTCTGAAGAAAGAAAATAAGATGGCAGCAATGGAAGTGGCAAAAGTATACAAATCCAAAAGATATAGAAAGAAGTAACAGGTGGTAATATTATATATATATGTTGTCTGACTTCCTAGAAATTATTTATTTACTTAAATTAGGAGAATCTAACCTATGGATATGTCAGGGGAAGATTGATTGGGAAGATGAAAAGGTTCAAAAATATTTTCTTAAATATTTTTCCTAAATGCCCTATTGTGTGAAGTATTTCTTTTTTCTATACCTCTCTTGCTAAATGCTTACAGAAAATTGAGAACACCTCAAAAAAAAACTAGAAATAAATCAATCAGATATTCATGAATTGTCCCAGATGATGATTGGTCAAAAAATAAAATTATCCAAAACTAATCTCAGAGCCTTTAAATCTGAGGCACACATTGCCAATCATTTTGTCTATTTTAAAGGAGATTAAGTTGTGATATTCCTTCACTAAAATACTCTTGTATGTTTTATTGAAACATGTAAGTGCCCTGGGCTCTTAATAGAGCATAAGATCTTTAATTCCAATAGTTCTGGAAATGTTTTCAGATTGAGCAGTGATGGACTATGTTTCAGTCATCCAAACTAAGTAGACAGGGATTTTATTTCTAGGTTGCCTTCAGAAAAATTAATCTCTTCCTGATATCACCTCTTAAAGATTATCTAAACTAAGTTATAGATGGCTTCCATCCATTCCAAATCAGTCCTACAAATTGCATATCAGTACACTTTCTGAAGCCTCTGCAATAATGATCATAATAGGTTTTTATCTTTATTGATCTTTTAGATGTGAGATAGAAATTTAGAGTTGTATTAATTTATCTAGCTTTAATTATACGCAATCTGAAACTTTTTGTTTGTATAGCTCTTGCTAGCTTAGATTTCTTCCTTTGGGAACTACCTTTTTATGTCATTTAACTTTTTATTTTGGTTAGAATAGCTGTCATTCTTACATATTTCAATCAGTTATTTATATATCTTTGAAAAATGACCTTCGTCATGGGAATTGCCTGCAAATATTATCAGTCAACTGTCTTCTTTATACTTTTAATTACATTGCTTAGAAAAAATATTTTTACCTTCGCGTAAACAAAAGCACCCATTTTGTTTTATAAGATCCTCTCTACCTTTTATCTAGATATGAACATTCTATCCATTTTACATAGATATTTTCTATCTTGCACTTTTAACTTGTTTATTATGGGATATTTCATATCTACTTCACACATCCATTCAAAGATTTTGTGTAAGATATGGTCTCAAAACTGCTGAAAGATTTTCCACTTTACTTCTTAATTTTTGACAAATAGTGAATTGCTATTCCACTAGTTTGGTCATTGGATTTATCAGACATTATACTATTATGCTTTACCTTATCCCCACATAGTATCTACCTATTCTATTCCATTGATTGATCAGTGTCTCTATTTTTTAAGTAATGTTGATTAGTTTTAACTTCATTGCCATATAGTACGTTATCAAATCTGATATCTCTAGACTGTTTCCTTCCTTTTTATTAATTCCTCTAAGAATCTTGACTTTTTGTTCCTCCAGAGAATTATTTTAACTTTTTCCTACCATTTTCAAGTAATCCTAATTATGAAATTATTTTATTGTATTTTCTCTTTCTATATCTTTCTGTTGTTTTGGGGTAGTTACACACATATACATTATTTTGTGGGTTTGTCTTATATCCTATATTTTTTCTTTAGTTGTTAATTTTTCAGAAATTTCATGTAGACTATTTTATCATCTGCAAAATGGGAAAATTTGACTTCCTCTTTGCGTGTTCTTATTCCATCATTTTCTTATTTCTCCTTATTTTAATGCCATAATTAAATTTTCTAGTACTAATCATTTTATAATAGTGAAAACAGACAACCTTGATTTACCATAAATCTTACTAAAATGATATCAAGTTTTTCAGCAAGGCACATGATGCTAGTTCTTAGTGTTAGACATTATTTAACATATTGAGAAAAAGACCATTGATTTTCAGTGTTTTTAATAGGAATGACCATTTCTCTTGAATGCATTTTTCTATTCTTACTTGTTTGCATGTTTTCACCTTATTAGAGTTTAAGCTCCTAAAGAGAAGAGAGTCTCTTTTACTTTCTTTGTATTCTCAGCATTTAGCAACATTTGACATTAAGTAAATATTTATTTACTGACTGAATCAATTAATCATTCAATATTTATTAAAAACCTATTAAGCTACTAGTGTTTGCAAAGTGCTAGTGGTTAAAAAATAGAGAAGCTGATCAATCAATGGAATAGAATAAGTACATACTATGTAGGGACAAGGTAAAGCATAGTAGTATATATATATATAACAAAAAAACTATTAAACTACTAGTGTTTGCAAAGCATAGTGATATATATATATATATATATATATATATATATATATATATAACAAAAATGATCTCAAGGAACTACTACTATTTTACAATTCTAGTAGGAAGTATTGTTCTAATATGTAGAACATGGGCAAACATGCAAGCAGGTGGTGGTCCTGGAACCAACTCAAATCAATTCCCTGAGAAAACTAAATTTGCAGAGTGAGCATTTACACCTATGAAATTTGCAAACACTGTAAGGGAGTGATTGTGTGTGTCTGCCTGTCTGTGCGTGTCTTGTGTGTGTAATTGTTCAGATCTAAAGTCAGCAAACTACATCTGTCTAATGGCTTTTACATTTTTAAATGAATGTTTTTGTATTTGAAAATTCTGAGGATGAAGCCTATAAAAATTAGTCAGGCCAGATTGGATTTAAGACAATTTTAATGCTACAAATTAAATTTAAAAGTTTGTCATGCATGCCTTAGAGGCCTGGTTATTAAGCATTTTTCAGCACATCCTTGAATACAATTATAAAGAAAATATATATGCCATAAAATATGTAGGAGAAAGACAGTAGAAACTAGCAGATAAGCAAAAAAAATCACTTCATGTAAAAGTTGGTGCTTGAGCTTAATTTTGAAAGAAACTAAGCATTCTAAGAGGAAGAGTTAAAGAAGGAATAAACCTCAGATAAGTGTCTTAGAATCTGGGATGAAAAGTAATAAGGAAATGAGGCGATAATTGGTAGTGAGAGAGTGGCCAAAACTTAAACCATTTTATTTTCTAAAAGAGGTTTTGAACACAGAGGTTAGATTTTTTCCCTTTTATAAATAGTTTAAATCATATATTGAACAAAAAACCAGAGACATTTTTAAAATATAGATAAATGTTTTCTCAGAGTAAGTAAAGCAAAAATAAAAATAAATCTTCTTTTCCTCTATAATCATAACAGACAGGCAAGCAACAAGAATTTATTAAGCACTTGCTATGTGTTAGAAAGTATGCTATACTTTAAGTGTTTCAGTTGCGTCCAACTCTTCCTGATCCCATTTGGGAGTTCCAGGCAGAAATATTGTAAAGCTTTGCCATTTTCTTCTCCAGTTCATTTTACAGATGACATTTTGGTCCTTTTATGATATGATGGATAAGAAATCAACCAAACAATCATATCTACCATATAGTAAGTGCTTAATAATTGTATATTGATTATCGATTTTCAGAATACTTATTGTTTTTATTTAATCAGTTCAGTTGTGGCCAACTCGTCATTAGCCCATTTGGGGCTTTCTTAGAAAATATGTTAGAATGATTTGCCATTTCCTTCTTCAACTCATTTTACAGATAAGGAAAATAATC
Source organism: Gracilinanus agilis (assembly GCF_016433145.1). Taxonomy (NCBI): domain Eukaryota; kingdom Metazoa; phylum Chordata; class Mammalia; order Didelphimorphia; family Didelphidae; genus Gracilinanus; species Gracilinanus agilis. The sequence continues at coordinate 197,444,878 of NC_058131.1, read as the reverse complement.
AAATTGGTTTTACTGACTTGCCCAGGGTCACAAAACTAGTAAATGTCTGGGGCTAAATTTGAACTCAGATCTTTCTGATTCCAGGTCTGGCATTTTATCCATTTCAGGATCTAGTTTCCCCCTATTGTGCTGAGCACTGGGAATACAAAGGCAAAAAAAAAAGAAGCCTAGGTGATTATATTCAAATGCAAGAAAAGAAGAAATAAAATTAAAAAGCTGTGGATGCCAAGAGTGCACCTATGGAAAGCATGTGGTGGCAAATTGCAAAGACTCAGGAAAACAGCTAAGAGGTAAATGAAGCACGGCCAGCCTGAGCCTATCCCCCAGAATGGAGATATCTGGAAGGCACTCAGCATTGAAAGAAGAGCACTGACATCACAGAAGGATGTTCCAGAATGAGAAGAACTCAGAAAATAATGGAAGTTCTTATGTGATATGGGCCCTGCTTAGAGTTTAAAGACATGGTGTGGATCAGAGTTTAACTCCCTTTACTTCACTGACAATTAAATAAAAACAAGGAGAAGGAGGGTTTCCGGATTAAGATGGCGGCAGAGTAAAAAGCAGCACATAACCTCTCCTAACCAAACGTACAGGACTCCTCAAGGGGACATAAAAACAAATCTAGACAAATGGAGGGACCTCACAAAAGGGCGCAGCATGGAAGGTACGTGGAATTGGGGCATTTCCATGCTATAAAGGGGTTAAACAGCTCTCACTAAATCACTGGCTGAGCAACCCCCCCCCCACACACACACACACACATACAAACCACCTACAACATCAAATCAAGCTGAAAAGAAATAGAGCAAGTTTTGGGCACCCATTGAGTCATTGACAGCTCCAGGGCATGTTCCTGAGAGCAGCAAGATTTAGGACCCCAAAAGGCTAAAGAACGAGCACAGACTTTGAGCTCAGACAAAGAGCGCAGGCGCGGGCAGAAGGGGACACAGGCTCTGAAACCCTGAGTGGGGAACCAGTGTGACTGTGGAAGCAGCACCCTGAGATTTGTAAAGGAACGTCCAGCAGAGAATCAAGCAAAGGGGTCCACCAGGAGGCTTGACCTTGAGAACAATCATACCTGAGACCTCAGGAGACTAAAGAGCGCAGACAGACCCTGAGCGTGAGGATAAAGCTGAGAAGGGGCTGGGCTAACAATGGCAACCCAGAATCAGAAAGCCCAGAAGAGAAAGATTAACACCAAGAAGAAGAAATCTTTAACACTCAACAACTTTTACACAGAGAAAATCCAGACAACCGAGCAAACAGAAGAGGAGAACAAACAAGCTATCAGATCCAAACTCTCCCAAAATAATGAAAACTGGTCACAAGCTCTTGAAGAGTTCAAAGCTGAGATGACGAGAAAGTTGGAAAAGATTTGGCTAGAGAAATGGGAAATAGCTCAAACAGAAATCAGGCAAGAAAATAACAGTTTGAAAGGCAGAATTTTGCAATTGGAAAGTGAGGCTCAGAAATCAAATGAACTGATGAGCAAATTGAACACCAGAAATGACCAGATTGAAAAGGAAAACCAGTCCCTAAAGGCTAGAATTGAGCAATTAGAAGCTAATGATCTCTTAAGACAGCAAGAACAAATAAAACAAAGTCAAATGACTGAAAAAATAGAGGGAAACATGAAATATCTCGATGAGAAAGTGAGAGACCAAGAAAATGGTCTAAAAGAGAGAATCTGAAAATCATTGGACTCCCTAAAAAAGCAGAAATTAATAGAAATTTGGACTCCATACTAAAAGAAATTATTCAGCAAAATTGCCCTGAAGTTCTACAACAATAGGGCAATATAGACATTGAAAGGATCCATAGATCACCCTCTACATTAGACCTAGAAAAAAACAACACCCAGAAATATAATAGCCAAATTCAAGACCTTCCAAGTAAAAGAAAAAATCTTACAAGAAGCCAGAAAGAGACAATTCAAATATCAAGGAGCACCAATCAGGATCACACAGGATCTGGCAGCCTCCACGCTAAAAGACCACAAGTTTTGGAATATGATATTTAGAAAGGCAAGAGAACTGGGCCTGCAACCATGGATCAACTACCTATCAAAATTGACTATATACTTCGAGGGGAAAGTATGCAGATTCAAGAAAATTGAAGATTTCCAAGTATTTACACAGAAAAGACCAGGAATAAATGGAAAGTTTGATATCCAACAAAAAAATCAAGAGAAACATGAAAAGGTAAATAAGAAACAGAGGGAAAAGAAATAAAACCCATAATTTTTAAATTTGCCTTTTTAAGGGCCTCAGTAAGATCTAATTGTTTGTATTCCTATGTGGAGAAATGCTATGTATAATTCTATGTAGTGAACTCTATTCACAATTATAGTATTCACTATTATAGTAATCAGAAGAATAATTCATAGGGAGAGGGTGGAATACTAAATGGTTTAAGATGATATGGGGGGTGAGAAAGAGAGGGGTGAATAGTAGGGGACACCAAGAGAAACTTGAGAGAATAAGAAAAGTAGGATATTCTATTACACACAAAGAGGGCATGGGAAGGGGGAGGGGAAAAGTACTATTATAAGAAGGAGAGGAAGAGAGCCTTAAGAGGTAATATTTAAACCTTACTCTCAATGTAATCAACCAGGAGATGGAAAAGTAGCTATATTATCCATTAGGATATAAAACTCTATCTAACTCTACTGAGAAGGTCAGAAGGGATAAACCAAGGGGATCAGGAGACTGGGGAGGGCAGAAAAGGGAGGGAAGAAAGAGAGGGAAGGAATTCATTAGGCCTTTAAAAATTAAAAGAGGGGAATAATAAGGGAGTGGGTTGAAAGGGAAGTTAATCAAGGGAGGGGATAAGGGATACTGGCTTAAAGCAAATTACTGGTTTAAAGGAAATAGTATAAGAATAAGGAGTAGGACTAGGGGAGGATAGGAAAATGTCAGTGAATGCACAACTTATAATTATAACTCTGAATGTGAATGGGATGAACTCACCCATAAAACGGAAGCAAATAGCAGACTGAATTAGAAACCAAAATCCTACCATGTGTTGTCTACAAGAAACACATATGAGGCGGGTGGACATACACAAGTTTAAGGTTAAGGACTTGTGCAAAATCTTTAGGGTGTCAATTGAGAAAAAGAAGGCAGGAGTGGCTATTGTGATTTCTGACAAAACCAAAGTAAAAATAGATAGGATTAAAAAATATAGGGAAGGTCATTACATCCCAATCAAAGGTAGTATAAACAATGAGGAAATAACACTGCTCAATATGTATGCACCAAGTGGCATAGCATCCAAATTCATAAAGTAGAAACTGGCAGAACTCAAGAAGGAAATAGATAGTAAAACCATAATAGTGGGATATCTAAATATTCCTCTTTCAGATCTAGATAAATCAAACCAAAAAATTAATAAGAAAGAGGTAAGAGAGGTGAATGAAGTCCTAGAAAAATTACATTTAATTGATATGTGGAGAAAAATAAATAAGGACAAAAAGGAATACACCTTCTTTTCAGCTGCACATGGTACATTCACAAAGATTGACCATGTAATAAGGCATAGAAACATTGTAGACAAATGCAAAAGAGCAGAAATAATAAATGTAACCTTCTCAGATCATAATGCAATAAAAATAATAATTAGTAATGGTACCTGGATAGGCAAATTAAAAACTAATTAGAAATTAAATAATATGATCCTCCAAAACCAACTAGTCAAAGAAGAAATCATAGAAACAATCAACAATTTCATTGAAGAGAATGACAATGATGAGACATCCTACCAAACTCTGTGGGAAGCAGCAAAGGCAGGGGGAAATTTATATCCTTGAGTGCATATATTAACAAATTAAGGAGGGCAAAGATTAATGAATTGGGCATGCAACTTAAAAAGCTAGAAAGTGAGCAAATTGAAAATCCCCAGATGAAAACTAAATTAGAAATACTAAAAATCAAGGGAGAAATTAATAAAATCAAAAGTAAAAGATCTGTTGAATTAATAAATAACACTCTTTGCAGATGATATGATGGTATACTTTAAAAATCCTAGAGGATCAACTAAGAAGCTTGTAGAAAGAATCAAAAACTTTAGCAAAGTTGCAGGATACAAAATAAATGCACATAAATCATCAGCATTTCTATACATTTCCAACACATTAGAGTAGCAAGAGGTAGAAAGAGAAACACCATTTAAAATCACCCTAGACAATATAAAATACTTGGGAATCTATCTACCAAAACAAACACAGCAATTATATGAAAACAACTACAAAACACTTTCCAAACAATTAAAACTGGATCTCAACAATTGGAAAGACATTAATTGCTCATGGGTAGGATGCGCTAACATAATAAAAATGACCATTCTACTCAAATTAATTTACCTATTTAGTGCCATACCTATCAAACTACCAAAAAACTTTTTTACTTAATTAGGAAAAACTATAACAAAGTTCATCTGGAATAACAAAAGATCAAGAATATCAAGGGAAATAATGAAAAAAAGTGTTAAGGAAGGGGGCCTAGAAGTACCAGATATTAAAATGTCCTATAAAGCAGCAGTCATCAAAACAGTATGGTACTGGCTAAGAGACAGAAGGAAGGATCAGTGGAACAGAGTTGGGTTAAGTGACATCAGCAAGACAGTGTATGATAAACCGAAAGAGCCCAACTTTTGGGACAAAAATCCACTGTTTGACAAAAACTGCTGGGAAATTTAGAAAATAATATGGGAGAGATTAGGTTTAGATCAACATCTCACAACCTACACCAAGATAAATTCAGAATGGGTGAATGATTTGAATATAAAGAGGGAAACTATAAATAAGTTAAGTGAACATAGAGTAGTGGTCAGATCTCTGGAAAAGGAAAGATTTTAAAACCAAGCAAGAGTTAGAGAAAATACCAAAATGTAACATAAATGATTTTGATAATATCAATCTAAAAAGCTTTTATAAAAACAAAACAATGTATCCAAAATCAGAAGGGAAACAACAAATTGGGAAAAAATCTTTATAACGAAAAACTCGGACAGGGGCCTAATTACTCAAATATACAAGGAGTTAAATCAATTGTATAAAAAATCAAGCCAATCTTGAATTGATAAATGGGCAGAGATATGAAGGCAATTTTCAGGTAATGAAATCAAAAGTATCAATAAGCACATGAGAAAGTGTTCTAATTCTCTAATAATTAGAGAAATGCAAATCAAAACAACTCTGAGGTACCACCTCACACTTAGCAGATTGGCTAAAATGAAAGAACGGGAGAGTAATGAATGCTGGAGGGGATGTGGCAAAATTGGGACATTAATGGATTGCTGGTGGAGTTGTGAACTGATCCAACCATTCTGGCTGGCAATTTGGAACTATGCTCAAAGGACTATAAAAATGCCTGACCTTTGATCCAACCATACCATTGTTGGGTTTGTACCCCAAAGAGATCATAGATAAACAGAGTTGTACGAAAATATTTATAGCTGCGCTTTTTGTGGTGGCAAAAAACTGGAAAAGGAGGGTATGCCTTTCAATTAGAGAATGGCTGAACAAATTGTGGTATATGCTGGTGATGGAATACTTTTGTGCTCAAAGTAATAATAAACTAGAGGAGTTCCAGGTAAACTAGAAAGACCTCCAGGAACTGATTCAGAGCGAAAGGAGCAGAGCCAGAAGAACACTGTACACAGAGACTGATATACTGTGGTAAAATCGAATATAATGGACTTCTGTACTAGCAGCAATGCAATGACACAGGACAGCTCTGAGGGACTTATGGTAAAGGATGCTACCCACATTCAGAGTAAGGACTGCAGGAGAGGAAACATATAAGTAAAACGACTGCTTGGAGGCATGGGTTGGGGTGGACATGATTGAGGATGTAGACTAGAAACTACCACACCAATGCAACTATCAACAATTTGGAAATAGGTCTTGATCAATGACACATGATAAAACCAGTGGAAATGTGAGTCGGCCATGGGTGGGGGGATTGCGGTGGGGTACAAATCTTTCCATTACTCTCTAGCTCAGTCACCGTTATTGTCACAAGGATAAGGAAAAATTCCTCATTATCTTAAGGCAAAAAATACTATTTGCTTTGTTAAATACATGTTTAATTAATAATGAACAAGTAAAAATCACTTTATGCTACTATAATATTAAGATGTAAATTCTTACACAGAAAAACATAGACTTTAGACCATATTATGAAATTCTAACTCAAAATCTTATGATATTCTGAATACATAGACACTTTATGAGATGCTCTACCAACTAGCAATTAAATTCAGAAACTATCTATTGAATGAAAAAATTGACAAAGCTTATCTGCTATACTGGCAGGTTGTAATAAAATATTTGTCCATTAAGAGTTTATAGAAGACTCAGTGCAATTAAACTAACACAAATTCACTCATTTTCAAATCACTCAATAGGAAAGCATTTAGGTTTCACTGTAAGAGACATTGCTAAATAAAGAAAATACTGAATAAACTGTTATACTGAAGTATATGTTATGCAGAGAGCCAGTGTTCAGATTTCTCTAGGAAAGGTCAACTACAGAAGCAAGTAAGGAAGTTAGTCTTAGGCAAAAGTGAGATAATTAGGCCAGAGCAATTAGGCTTTACACTGAGGAAAGAGAATTTTTTAAAATGATATTAGTAGAATTTCCATTTTTATGAAACTAGCTCCTTTAATTCAGTTTCCTTCTTTAATTACTTAGCAAGTATTTACTGAGCATCTACTAGCACAGTAAGCTAGGCACCATGAGAAATATACTTAGATTACTAGTACTTATTACTATGACTCATAGTAGTTGTCTATGGGTTGTGGAGGTTAGAATAACATCTCTGGTGTCAGTTATTGCTGAGTCCTTTACTGCTCATCTACCTTTAGTGTCCACCTTTCATCCATCTCTTATTCGAGGCTCCAAGAAGTGGCATGCCAGGTAAAACTATCTCAGCAGACACACTAAACCAGGTTGAAGGTAACCAAAAGTCCTCAAAACCATTGGTGGGTTAGGAAACACCCCAAATATGTGAAGGCTTTCATGGAAAAAGTAAATGGGGTATCAGGATGGAAGAGTGATTTTTGATCTCAACATATTTAATGTCCTTCCTTGATTCTTAGAGTGCAACTGGAAGTGTGGGAAATAGGTAATGGGTAGAGCTCAAGGTTAATGAAAATAATTTCCTTTATTTAAAAACTTTCTTTATTGTTTTGAGTGACCTCGATCGTGGAAACAACTCAAGCTATTTTGTCTTTGGTGCATAATTTCTGTTTTGGAGAGACTTAGAGGTCATGGGGATCAAAAAAAAAATGCCTAGTCTACTATCTTGTTGCACTAGTGACCCAGAAATACACTTAAAGAACATAGTTTAATAATAAGTTAAATGGCTACTGTCAGACAAAAGATTTGTATCTAGTCTTCATACTCTAAATTCAACACTCTTTGTACTATATCCAAGCTCATCCTTAAAGGACATTCCATTTTCATTTTCACTCTACTACATTTCCTTTGTCTCTTTCTCTACCGCACTCTCTCTAACAAATCAAAAACTCAGGAAGATTGTGAAAACTTTTTGAATATATCATATCCATCACTTAATTTATTAATAAGCACTTGTTTACTTTTAGAAGTCAAAAGGAAAATACCCTATGACACTATTTACAGCTAGTAGTGAACTATTTTTTAAAAAGTTACTTTGAGTGCATCTTGTTTTTTGCCTTAAGACATATTTAAATTAGAATCCAACATTAAATCAGAGTTGTTCCATTTTTGAATAATTTTATAATTATAGGATAACATACACGGAAATAGCATAACTTAGCTTGATAGCACAGTACAAGAGTGCATTGTAAATGAGAATAGCTAGGAATGAATGGCCCAGTTCAAGAAATGTATTACTATTATTTATACATTTACATTATTTATTTATGAAAATGTATGCATTTTGTTTCATACAGAACCAAGCAGAACCTAGGCAAGTTAGATATTATTGTGAATCAAAAGGGAAGCCTAAAGCTTTTTCTATTCATCAGTTCTGTCTTAAAAGGGAAAAAAAATCTTTGAATATCTCTTTGTTCTTACAACTTAAACTGAGACAACAGGTCAACACAAAATGAAAACATAGGCCTGATTGGGCAAAATTATTGAATATTCTGGTTAGGGTTTCTGCCTTACAGAACTAGAAATGACATATCTTTACTTGCTAAAATTGTTCCTGGGGCAAATGTAATAGAAGTGGTGGGAAAATAATAGAAAAGACCCTTCCATTGTTTCTATAATTGTGCAGGGAATACAGAGAGAATGGTGGCTTGAAGGACAGTGCATTCTTGCAGTCATGATCTATGGAGGAAATCCAGAGGACCATGAGGCATGAAAATGATGATCACAGCAGGGAGGAAAAAAGTTATTTACCTCTGCGGAGGAAACCTACCCGATTGGAATTCTAAATGCTGAAAAAAATCCTGTAAAACTCTCTTAATAACAATTCTGGCTAACAACTTCTATTACTTGCTTGGTTTCATCATTTATAAATACATCTAAAAAGATGATTGAGTGAACAATTAATACTTCAGTAAATATTCTTGGTTTTATTCAATGGTATTTCCAATATGGTAGATCACAACCTCCTTATACTTTAGCAGATAGCCATTAAGAACCAAGGGTCACCTATCTGTCGTGATGAAGCATGGGATGCAGGAAATCCTACTGGAGGAATAAATTTATGCTGGAAAATCAATAATTAATTTGATTCTATTTTATTCATTATATTAGTGACTGACTGAATGAATAAAAAAATTAAACCCTTAATACTGGCAAGCATTATGTTAAAGATGGCTAGGCAGGATATATATGTCCTCAAATTCATTCCTTCATTCTGTGTCCTTGCAAAATAAAATAAAATTAAATTAAATTTAAAAAAAGATATTGGGAACATAAAAGTGTAACATGGAAAATGGCAGGGTGGAATTCCTGCAAGTTACAGGGTCAAGCCTCACCCACAATTCCAGGGGACCCCTCCTGGAGAACTCTGGGTGAGGAGACAGTTTAAAGCAGTTAGGAACTGTTGATTCGTAGGGGTTGAAGTGAGCAGGTCAATCTGTTTGCTGAGCCCAGTTCTGGATAGCTTTGGTGGCCTGTGGCATTAGCCATTTTGGTTCTTCTCTACAGTTTCCCTGTTCAGCTGAACTAGACCTTTCCTGCAGTAGCATTTATTACCATTTAGTTATTTTAGATATTAGAAGGGATAATTTTAGGCTTTGAAGGCAAGCTATTTATAAAGTCTGCCACTCCCTCCTGAGGGGGGAGGGGCTGTTTTTATCTAACAATTCAGGGCTTTCCAGATTTTATCCAAATCCTTGAAACCCCTTCCCTTGGTTCTCCTTCCTCTCTTGTCAGTAAAACTTCATCTTTAAGGTAGCTGTGCCTGGCTATTATTTTGGGAATACTCACATCCTCCATAAAGCTTGGTTCCTTTCACTTGCCAGCCCAATAAGCCAGATCCTCATTCTTTCCCTGTTAGCTACCAGACATCAAGCTTCTCCTATCTTCCCTAGTCAAACCTGCGGGGAAATAAATTGAGAAAGTAAACATCTTAAGGAGAATAGCTTTGCCTAGCCTTCCCTGAAATTATCTGATCATCCTCCATTTTCAACTGATTCTAACTGCTTGGTGGGAGGGGTGAGAGTAAAGGAGTACTCAACCCTCCCTACTCACTCAAGCCTGTGTGTGTGGGAGGAGTGAGTCCTGCAGGTTTCTGGTTTCTGGTCAATACTTCAGCTTCCCAAATATCTCTGTTAAGATCATAATAGCAAAAAGAGAATAAAAAAATCTGAAATTATGGAGATTAGTGCCAAAGGGATGGGGCTATTCTGGATCCTGAGAATTCTCAGATTGCTTCTAATTTGTACACAGACTGTGTTTCCATAAAAGTAAACTTATTTGATCAATAAATGCATATCATCAATTCATATTACAGTCTGACTACCTTTTGATTGGAGAGTAGAATAAGTCAGAGACAACAATCCTTGTCCATAAGAGTGTTTAGATAGTCCTGAGTATACTAGGCCACTTGATTCTAGGTAAATATTTTCAAAGGGGAAAATAAAAAGAAAATAAATAAAGATGGTAAAAGTGCAAAGTGTGGAGTACTATAAATTTAAAACAAGAAGGCCAAGGTCAAACCTAAGACAATTATTTCCCATCATCTCTGAAATTTCCTTCAGCTCTTAACATTTTGTGTATCTGACAAGCTATTATTCCTTTCTTCTCTCCTCTTAAGACATTAGATTTGGATTCAGAAGAATTGAGATTCAAATTTTTACTTAGACACTAGCTGAGTGACTGTGGACAAGTCATTTAAACTCTGTACTTCAGTTTCCTCATGTATCAGATGAAGAGATTGTACTCAGACTCTACATTTTTTTTCAAGTTATACATCAGTGATCTTTTCTTTCCTTTTTTATTTTCCTTCCTTTCATTTTTTTTCTTTTTGCTGCTTTAGAAATTTTAAACACTATTCATATAGACAGTTATAGGAACTCCAATTATTTTAGGACTTATTAAAATGTGACGTTAATACAAAAGAATAAGGTTGTCTACAATAGGGATTGTATGATCATATAAATCATGAGTCTAGAGCTGGAAAATACCTTAGAAGTTAACTTCTCATTTCTCAAATGAAGAAAGTGAGGCTCAAAGAGCTTAAGTCACTTATTCCAGGCTACATAGATAATAAGTAGGAGCATGATTTAAGTATATATTCTCTGACATCAAATCCAGTAGTCTTTCTACCAAATGAGTGAAAATTCCTCATTAAACCCAATATAGTTTGCTTATAGGATTTTAGAAGTTAATTTTGTATGCATTCCCCTAGTACAATAATTAAATTGTTTAAAGACTAGTAGGCAATAAAATGGCCCCAAAGGACCATAATATTCCTTCTTCAACTTTAGGGAGTTTATGTTAAATGAAAAATTATGAGTTTCAGCATAATCAGCTGGAACCACCTTTAAGGAAAATATCTAATATTTAGACAGATGTTGGGCTCAAGGCATATCTTTACACTTATATCAATTTCTATTTGCTCTTTGGCTTCTTTGTGACTAAGGCAAAATTCAGTTTTGGAGAATCATTTGGATAATGAAACATCAGATTTTGATATAGAGTCTGGTGATAGACCATCACAGGAAAGGAAATTGCAGAAAGCAGCAGCTATTGCTTAGGGCTTCCCTAGCCTTAGATTTTTTTTTATGCCTGCCTAGAGAGTCTATACCTCTCCTCACTATTTCACTATCTGCCCTTCTTGCCACAGCTCAGAGGATCTTAAATTACAGAAGTGTGCTAAGAAACCACACACACTACTAGCTTAATTTAAGGATAATAATTGGAGATGTGACCAAATTTCCCATCCTATTGGAACACTTCCTCTGTGATGTCATATCATATAAACCAATGTCTTTCAAAATCTTTTCACATTTAATGTAAGGATTTTGATTGGTTGGTGATTGAGAGCTTCCATATCTAGTTAAGCTCTCTGACCTAAATTGGATGGGGTGCTTTCAACTCTGATCTTACATATATGCATAATATTTTCTGAACATTTTTACCCTCCAAATGGTGTATTAGAAAAAAAAAACCCAAAACATGTTTCTATGTCAGAATTCCAGCTTTGCTACTCAGATAATTCATTTACTTTTGTTGGATAAAAGTTTATTCTTCTATAATGTGAGAGAATTGTTCTAAATCAATCACTCAATCAAAAAGCATTCTTTACTTGATCAGAATTGCCTAATATTCTGTTTTGCTCTAAGGAAACGAATATGATCTCTAAGTCCTCTGAACTATCTCAAATCTCATAATGATGAGTCATAATTTCTCTAATACCTCCAGTAGCATAATAGGTACCTATTAGACCCTATTAGCAAATAGTGTCTCACACCAAAAGCTACATCAAAATACATATATTAGAAAAAAAGTCATAGAATTTAGTACAAGGATGGAATAAAAACATATAGTTTTAAAAATCTTTTGAAACCTAGAGAAATGTGACAACTAGGTGGCTCAGTGGATGGAGAGCCAGACCTAGAGACAGATCATGGGTTCAAATCTAGTCCCAGACATTTCCTAGCTGTTAGATGCTGGATAAGTCACTTAACCCCAATTACTTAGCCCTTATTGTTCTTCTGCCTTGGAACCAATTCACAGTATTAGTTCTAAGATGGAAGGTAAAGGTTTTAAAAAATGAAATAAAAACTAGGGAAATAAGAACCCTTTCAAAATCTATTAGCATTCAGATATTATTACAGCAGGCATTATCCCTAAGGTTTCAGACTAAGAAAAGGGAACATCTATTTTTAAAGTTTCTAGCCTTAGGTGATTGAAAGCACCCTTAGAATATACAGTAAAAGATGTTAATCTATAAGTTTTAGATCATTATTTTTGTTCTGCCCACTAAGAGGCAATATGGTGAAGTAAAAAGAATATAGGATTTATAGTAAGATGACATGGGTTTAAATTTGATCTCTTTTGCTTGAGCAATTCATATAATTCTTACGATCCTAGTTCCCACATCTGTAAAAGAAAAAAAATGCAGTCCAATTTGATCTCTAAGGTCACTTTCACATTCAAATTCAATGACATAAGTAAATAATATAATTCAGGCTTTTGTATAATAGCTAAATAAATGACTTTGGTACAGGCTTTTATCCTACATGTGGTGGTGACCTCTGAGTTAAATTTTGAGATTTAATGTTCTTCCTCGGCTTCCCTCTTTCCCTTAAACCTAATAATGCCCTGAACTGAAGGGTATTTATTTACCATCTTATTAACTCCTTCTTAAAATATATACGTTAATGTTCATCACTTTTTAAAAAGGGAATTGATGACTTGAGGCAGAAATAGAAATTGTTATTGATTTCGATATAATAACTTGTGAAAACATATGAGATTTACTCCCAGAGCAAGACCCCAGGAGATTATGACTATAATTTATAGTAAGCTTCATTATTATTTATGACACTACTTGCTAAACAGATCAGAAAGTCCAGTAAAAATACCAATACAAGTAGATTTGTAACCTTAATTCAATTCAATTCATTCAGTAAGAATTTCTAAGTGCCCATTACATTGAAGGTTTATGTCAATTTCTGGGAATACACTGAGAAAAATAAAGTCCCTGTGGTCTTTAGCAGCAGAAAGTCATTTTCCTTGCTTTGTCCTCATTTTTACATTTGATTTTTTTTTAATTTTTAATTTTTAGAAAAATTTTCCATGGTTACATAATTCATGTTTCTACTTTCCCCTTCACCCCATCAAGCCCCCCACCCACCCATAGCTAACTCACATTTCCACTGGTTTTAACATTTGTGGTCAGTCAAGACTTATTTACATATTATTGATAGTTACATTGGTGTGGTCTTTTTGGGTCTACATCCTCAATCATGTCCTTATCAACCCAAGTGTTCAAGCAATTGTTTTACTTCTGTGTTTCCACTCCTGTACCTTGAATCTATGTGTGTCACCCTGCCTTAAATGTGTTTCTTGTAAACAACATATAGTAGGATTTGGTTTTTTAATACCTTCTGCTATCCACTTCCATTTAATGGATGAGATCATCCCATTCACATTTAGCAATATGATTATTAACTGTGTATTGTGATCCTTGGTATTAGATCCTGCTCTATTCCCTTTCACTCAGTACAAGTATTTTGCATTTTGTCACCCTTCCAGTTCCCCTTCCCTTCAATTACCACCCCCTTCCATTGTCTCATCCCCTTCTTCTTCTCTGTAGGGTAAGATAGAATGCTCTTCCCCCTGAGTATACTCATTTTTCCTTATCTGAGCCAGTTACAATGACAGTAAAGTTTAAGCATTGCCCTTTACCTTCCTTAACTTCACTTCTCTATATTGATTTTTCTCACCTCTTTGTTATATAACTTACCCCATTCTATTTCTCCCTTCCCTTTTCTCTCAGTGCAACCCTTTCTTTCAGGCCTTGATTGAGTTTTACACATCATTCATATGCATACATATCTATCATACATACATATTATTCTTTATCATCACATTTACATATACAGCATATCATCATATATCATCCTTTGCCTTCTATGATCATAATCAGCTTACTTCTCCACCCTCTTTCTGAGTAACAGCAATAATGTACAATGATAAATTGTGAATAATTTAAATATTTTCAGCAACACTAGAATCCAGGACAATATCAAGGGATTCATGCCAGAATAGGATATTTACTACCATAGAAGGAATTGAGAGAGTTTTAATTCAAATTGTAACAAACCATCCTTCACTTCATTTCTCCCATGAATTTCTTTTCTAATATAAGAGATATATGTCTTCTTTCACATAACAGACATGGAAATATACATTGTATGGCAACATATGCACAACTTCTGTCATATTACCTGCCATCCTATGTTTTAGTAAGGTTCTCTGTTCAAATTCCTTCCCAAAGGCAATGTCTTTGACGCCTCTGATCCAAATAGTGGAATGAAAGTAAAGCCTTTTGTTTTAGCCCTGATTGTCCAGCATTCTAATTATGTATGAGTTTGGATAGGTCTTTCAATATATCAATACATCAGCTTCCTTTCCCAGCAATGAGAATATTTGTTCTTTAATGTCCTTTTCAGTGCACACTTGTATTATTGAGATGGAAATTGATATGGTGTATAATCTAAAGTAATGATGTTAAACTTATATAGAAATGAGGTGACTGAATCCCATGTCAGGATTCCTGCAAGCATCACATTGACTTAGAAAATCACATCTTAAAATTGTCTATATTATAATGGTTTTTTTGCATTTTGTACAAGATTTTTCCCTAAACTTAGCTCAAAGTTCAGCTGGCCTATAATAGGTTAAGTCTAGAAATGGAGCTCTCTTGCCTCAAGGAATTTAACTGACTTTGGGGAAATGTGTGTGAAAGTAAGAGAGTTGGATTTGATAACTTTTTAAATAATTTTTTCTAGATTATAAGCCAATATAGTTTTTAATAATTGTTCTTCAACATTTTCATTTAATGTTCTCTACCTCTGTTCTCCCAATTTTCTTGTGGCATAATTATACACAGACATTAAAAAATGGATTCATGTCTCCTGTTCCAAAGCCAATATTTTTAGTACGTCTAAATAGAATGAGATTTAATATGTATGTGTATGTATATATCAAGTGATATGCTAGATTTTTCATAATTATCACCATCATCATTATCTTTTTTTGTCATTATCATTGTGGTTATTGTTGTTTTTTTATTGTATTTGTATCATCCTTTTCATTCCATCATTCAAACATTTGGGACTTTAGGGCTATGTGGAATGATAGAAAATAATTGTGAATTTCAAAAATGAAGCAGGAAATATCAATAAGAAATGGAAAGGGGAAGATGTTAAAGGAAAAGGCACAAGGAACACTCAGAAGACTTTTATACTCTCTTTTGAGTAGGAGAAAGGGTAAAGGGTAGAAACGAAGCTTTCAAAACAGTGATTTTTTTTTTCGGGTCATCTCCCTAATATAATGACCAAAGATCTCCATAAGAACAACAACAATAACAACAACATTTATATAATGCTTTAAGGTTTATAATGTGCTTGATATATGTCATCTCATTTTATTTTTATATCAACCCTGGGAGGTAGGGTTTTTTATCATCCTAACTTTACACATAAGAAAATAGAAGGATAGGTCAAATGATTTGTTCAGATAGTAAGTGTCTAAGTCTGGAACTGAAATGAGGTCTTCTTAACTCTTTTTCTAGTGCTTTATTCACAGTGCCACTGAAATGCTTTGACTCTTGCTACCCAGAAGTATTTTTTTACTAGGTTTGGAAGACTTCACTATCAATAGTAGGGACTCCTAATTCAACATGGACATTACATGGGATCTCCACCATGACAACGTAGAATTCATTTAATAAATATACATTTCTCTATTTTATGCTTCTCTGAATATTTAGTTATTTCAGTTATTATTTACTTCAAAGAATATCAAATAATTTCAATGTGTCAAAGGGAGACATACTTGGAGGTGAGGCTTTATGGGGGGCATTTTGTCATTTAATGAACTGAAATTATGCTGCATAGGAAATTTGTTCTAATTGGTTGAGGGACTTGTTCTTACTCTGTGGAGCTTGAATAATGCTAAAGAACTAATTGGAATATCAAGATCCACACATAAGACATGCTTAGGAATGAATTTCTAGCAAACCTGTTGAGAAGGAATCATTTGGGTTATAGAAGAGGGCCGCAGCCTCAGTTTCAACCTTGGTCACTTCTCTCCCTTCTACCCCTTGATCAAAGGATGACACTGTGTTGTAATTTATCCTTCTTGCCATGTGTTCTCTACAAATAGGAGGAGGAGAGTTTTGTATCAAAGCCTTTTGAGGGGTTTTGTGATAGCGATCCTACCAGTGTATTAAAGGCCTAGTTCTAAAAACTAGTTAAGTCTGGATGAATCCTTCATACCCACTATTAAATATGGGAAGAAGCACAATGGTGGGGACTCATGAGCTGGAAAATCACTGGTGAAATTTTGTATTACTTACATCTTTCAACAAATTGTTAGTTGGTAAAAATAAATCCACTATAAATATCTTTTGCAAAATCCTTCTTTTTCCTTACAGTAATATTATTGTGGCTGTCCTTGATTCCTGAATATATGATTCTCATCAAAATTAATAGATGGATCAGTTCTCTCAATTATCCTTTTTTATATTATTAAAGTCTTGGGCTTTAACATATTCCTTTTGTAAATCAATCTTTCACTGACCTCACAATTGTGTCATACCCAAGATTTCACTTTGTACCCTTGGTCTAATAAGGCCACTTTCCTCATATTGTACACTTTGATGGCTGCCTCAAGACCTAAAATACTGTAGAAGCTTTTGGGATAGATTAGTGAGCACTCAAAAGAATTCAAACTAGTCAATCATGTTTTTTGGGAAAAAATTGGTATAAAGTTGGATAGAAAAACCTAACACCACACTAACTTGGGACAAACAGTAAAAATAGAAAATTATCTGAGCCCTAAATTAAATAAAAAGGAAGATATTACTTGGTTTGTTTTAATTAACTATGTACTTCCTTTAAATACTCCAAATGTCTTTGAGATAAAAATATCTATAATTTTCCTCACCATTATTCTTCTGGCATTGTTATATCACTCTGCAAAACATGTAATTCAATGCACTCCAAGCAAATAAAATTGAGTAACACATGGAGGTCAATAGAAAGAGTGTTAAGTTACTGTGATATACAGGTAAAGAAAAAAATTAGAGGAAAAATATGAGTAGAGTGTAGTATCAGGGAAATATATCATATTATATAAAAAATGGACTAGTCAGTCACATGGCAAGCATGAGAGAATGAATGAGGGGCAGCCCAACTTCTATTCTGATATCCTTGTTTATGGAGGTCTATTGATGGTTGGTGATCTTCATGACTTTATGAAACAATCAAATCAATGAGATCACAGATCCATCTGAATATTTTAAGATTATTTGGTTGGCAATTAGTTTACAACAATTTGATAAAAAAAAACCAAGAAACTAATGAGATAGTGGAAAGATTTATTAATCCCTAACAATGCACAGTTAGATGAGGCTTTATGCATCATCTTGCTCATTTCACCCACTGATGCATAAATCCTCTCTCTCTCTCTCCCTCTCTCTCTGTCTGTCTCTCTCCCATTCCTCAAAATAATCATCCAGTATTTCTTTGAACAGCTCCTAAAGACCACCTAAAATGCTCACTACTTAAAGAAATTGTCAGCTCTTTAGCTATTTCTCAATCTTTTATGCATTAAAAGTTCCTGCAAAGGGCCATCAAACTGTGCATACCCTTTGACTCAGTAATATCATTACTGGGTCTATATCCAAAAGTGAGGAAAGGCAGGGGAAAAGGATCTATTTGTACAAAAATATTTATAGCAGTTATTTTTTTGTGGATACAAAGAACTGAAAACTGAAGGGATATCGATCAATTGAAGAATGGCTCAGGAAGTTGTAGCATATGAATATAATGGAATACTACAGCACTATAAGAGGTGATGAACAAGATGATAATACACACCCACATCCACACGTGGAAAGACTTATATGAAATGACACAAAATGCAGTGAGAAGATTCAGGAGAACACTGTACACAGTAAAACGAGTAAAGTATGATGATCAACTGTGAATAATTACCATCAAAATTCAAGGGTACAGGAAAAATCCAAGGGACTCATAATGAAAAAGGCTATCCACTGCTATAGAAGAAACGAACAAAGTGAATGCAGATTAAAGCATGCCCATCTTCACTTTGTCTTCTCCATGCAATTTTTTTTAGTGTAAGAAATATTTCTCTTCTTTCACAGTATGATGAATATGGACATACATACTGTATAATAATACATGTGCAACTTATATCACATTATCTGCTTTCTTGGGACAAAGAAGGGGTGGTAGGAGGTAGAAAGAGAACATGGGTTGAAAAATTTCACAAAATGATTATTTAAAATTGAACTGACATAATCTGGAAAATACATTTTTAAAATATAAAAGGTTCTTATTCAATGTAAACATGAAACATGCTTTCTTCTGTCTTCTACTAACTTGTCTTGCTTAAGGCTGTGCTGATAAATATTTAACAATGTAATGTCCAAGTAAAAAAATATATATTCACATTATTCATTTTTAATTTTAAGTTGCATTATTACTGTTTTCTCCATAACTTTATTAACTGTAAATGTTTAACAAATTAATTAATTAACACTGATTTGTAGTGTCTGGTCATTTTCACACATAAATGCTTACACTGAAAGTTGGCTCACACTGGCTCCAGCACACATCTGGTTATCTACCCCTCAGAGACAAGCAAAATCCATTTAATCTACCACAAGACAATCTTTGAAGCCAATTTATATAGGCACAAAAAGTGCTTTAAGCTTTTTAATTGGGAATATTTTTAATAGAAATATAATTTTATTTAAAAGACCTTCAAGTTGAGATTGTCCTAACTATTTCACCAGAGAAAACTGAGGCCCAGAGAAGAGACATGGTGACAGAATCATGACTCAAGATTTTGAATCCAGAATATTTTCCATCGCAGCAAGCTGACTAGAAAACTGCAAGGAAACTTAAAGATCCATCTAGTTCAACCTCTGTTTTGCAAAGAAGGAAACAAATCTAGATAAATTGCAGTTTTTTCCCAGGTCATACTAATAACGACTGGCAAAGGCAGATATTCCAAAGCAACAATTCAGAATTGCAGACGGTGCTCTTTCCATTGCTTATTTTATATAATGTATTAAATGAATCTTGTTTAGTGTTGCATTTATACTTGATGTGATACTCAATTAATATTGCTCATTTTCGGCCTATGACCTCAGGCTCTTGCTGTAAGAAAGATATTAACTGGTGTGACAGTGATTGGGGGACATTTTGACAGCAATCAAATCAGTATAATAGCTATATTACTATATTTTCTTTCTTGCAGCAGAAGGAGATGTTCATAAAATTATGCCAAGCACAGAAAACCTGTCACCACACATCTCCTGGAACAGAATCTATGACTCTGATTCTGTAGGGTAGAAAGACCTTCCTGGCCCAAATTACACAGCAAGTCGAGCTTCTGTTTTTGTACTTGTCATGATAAATGTATAACTGAACACATACATGATTGTCCATTTTTTACTTCTAATTAATCTCCAATAAAAGCATAAACCAGCTGTAACATATATCTAAATTCAAGTCCAAATCACCTCCTTGAAAAGACTAAATTTTGTAATTATTTTTCTTTTGGAGGTAAAAAAATAAAATGGCATGTTATAGAGTTATTTATATACCCTCTACATGTACAAAATTATGCTAGGAATTTCTGGAATTCTATATAGGTAAATATCTTCTCTCTGTGTACATATATGTATATATTATGAGCATATAGTAAATGTATATTTACATATGTATTGATGATAAGCAATATTCATGTATATATATGCGTATGTATGTATGTTGTTGGTCCTTTGTTTTGGAGAGGACAAATGACCTCATGGGGTAATGTCTTCACTTGTTCATGAATTAGACTTAAGTGAGATGGAGATGCCCAAAGTCATCAGCCTCACTCTCTTCCAGAATCACTAAAGACCATTGCAAGACAAAAATCAGAAAGACTGGTGATTGTCCAGGAATCAGAGGAGGCATTGGTATCTTTGTTGTCTTCTTCAGCTACCTTCATGTCTGCTGGAACAAAGTCTTCTCATCTGCCTGTTCTGCAGAGGAAAGTCTTTGCATCCTTGAAGCAGACATTCCCTAAGTCACTGAGAGGTTCGAGGTCTGTTAATTATCCTCATCATGCTTGAATTTGTCTGCCAGGATGGTTTTATTAGTATGTGGGAACAGTGTGTGCTAGAGCTTCTTTAAGCTAGAGAAGGAACTGGTAAACTACTTCAATATCTTCGCCAAGAAAATCCCAAATGGGGTCAAAAAGAGTTGGTTATGACTAAAATGACTATTCAGCAATCACAATGATGTATATGTGTATGTATGTGTATACACATTTTTTGTTATTTTGTTTATGAGATCAAAATCTCAAAGAAATTATATACATATTTATGTGTGTATATGTCTATATATATGTATATATAAATTCTCACCAATAAAATAAGGAAGATGTTGATTCAAAAGAAAGAATACTGAACACTGGATTAAATTCAGGGAATATGGAGTCAAATCTACTCTCATTTACTACATAACCTTGATCAAGTTACTTAAGCATTTGATAAATCATTTGTAAATCACCTGTAAAAAAATGAGAGGATTTATCACAAATCACTTGCAAAATGAGAGGATAAATGTCCTGAAAATTTTTCTAAGTGCATATATTCTAATGCCTCATTATAGCATGGGAAAGAGTGCAAGCTTTAGGATTTTGAGGATGGTCTCGACAACAGTTACTCTTTGGATTCTGCCATTTGAAAGCCAGAATTAGCATTTGGGTGTTGAAGTCTTTTGGCTATAGGGAAACACATGAAATTGCTTACTAAGGTGTGGAGAGATTTTACTCTGTAATGGTGAAAGAATAGCATGACAATAAAATAATACATTGTTTTGAAACTTTTGAAGATGGTCTTGATAATATTCTTTGTAAATAAATTACTTTGCAGTTTTAGTTTTACTATAAAACTGTCACTGGTGATGGACCACTATAGCATGATATTCATGTCATAATATGTACTACATATATATAGCATATGTATAAGTGTGTCTCTCATCTGAGCTCTAAACCCCATAACCTATGGAGTTTTTGTACATCTTAAATTGGACATCAAAGTGTATTTCAAATTCAACATGTTCTAAAAGGACTCATTATATTTTTACTTCCAAATTGTGCCCTCTTCAATTATGTAATAGACTTTTCTACTAGTAGCAATGCAATGACCTAGGACAATCCAGAGGAATTTATGAGAAAGAAGCTATCCGCATCCGGAGAAAGAACTGTGGGAGCAGAAATGCAGAAGAAAATCATGTGATCAATCACGTGACTTGATGGGCATATGCTTGGGTTTTGGCATTAAATGGTCACTCTATTGCAAATATGAATACTATGGAAATAGGTTTTGAACAATGATATATGTAGCAGGAGTGCTTGTCAGCTGCGGGAGGGGGAAGGAAAAAGGGGTGAGAAAAATCATAAATCATGTAACCATGGAAAATATGCTAAAGAAAAAAAGGAAAAAATTGTACCCTCTTCCTACCTCCACCCCCCTTTTTTTGACAGGCAGGTATTGAGAACCAATTATGAGGGCCGCTGGTTAGCTCAGTAGATTAGAGAGACAGGTAAAGAGATGGAAAGTCCTAGATTCAAATCTGGCCTCAGATACTTCCTAGCCATGTGACAGTGGGCAAGCCACTTAACTCCCTTACCTAGCCCTTAACCACTCTAGTAAACAAGTATTGATTCTAATGCAGAAGGTAAAGGTTTAAATAAATAACCTCTTATGAGCCAGGAACAGTGCTAAGTATTTTACTAATAATCCATTTGATCCTCACAGAAACGCTTGAGTTAGCTATTATTATTATTATTATAGTTATCTTAAAATGAGTAAACTGAGGCAGGCAAGGTTTATGTGACTTACTCCCCCCAAATCATATAACTACTAAGAGTCTAAGGTTAGATTTGATCTTAGGTCTTCCTGACTCCAAGTGAAATGTTCCGTCTACTTGAAAAGCTCTGTCATAGGCACCACCATTCTCTCAGTCATCTCTCCTCATAATCTTGGTGTCATTCTCAACTTCGTACTCATATTCAGTCCATGTAGCCAGTCTCTTCCCAAATCTTTCATTTCTACTTTCCCAATCTCTTTCATATATCTTCTCTTCTTTCCAGTCACAGACACCTATTTGCAATGGTTTACGATTAGCCTTCCTGCCTCATCTCTTCCCACTCCACTCCATCTTCCACCTAGCTCTTAGGGTGATTTCCCTAAAACGTAAGTGAGACAATGCTGCCTCCTCCTTCTCTAAACTCCGATTGTTCCCTATTAAATCTGATTCAAAAATAAAATTCTCTTTTTGGCATTTAAATTCCTTCCCAACGAATTCCCTTCTTGACTTGCTAAATTATATATTTTATTCCTCCCTGTGTACTCTGTGATCCAGTGACACCAGCTACTGCTGTTCGTTACACTTGAGATTCCACCTTCTGACTTTATCCATCTGCACTGGCTCTTTCCCATATCCACTAAATTTTCCACCACTCAATTCTTTTTCTTACCTTCCTTGGAATCCTCTAGGACATCTCAGATTCCATCTTCTGCAGGAAGTGTGTCTTGTTCTGTATATGTTATTGTATGTATTGTATGTACTCTATATTTTATTACAGTTAATATTAACATAGTTAAATACATATATTCTCCCCATTACAGTGTGAGCTCTTTCACTACAGGATCATTGTTTTTACCTGCTTTTGAAATGCTGAGTATTTAGGGCAGTGCTTGGCACATAATAATTGTTTAATAAATGTGTGTTTCCTGATTAACTTTTTTCATGAAAACACTAAAATTCACAGAAGCTAGAAGACTTATCTAAGGTCACACTAATAGTCAGCAGAGCCAGAATAGGAATTCATATGCCTGGCTTCCAAATCCATCACTGCTACTTTTCTAATTGGATTTGGGTTATTTTCCTCTAGAGGCCTTTCTGATGCTGAAAACTCAATGCATTCAAATCTAAATTCATGCAAATTCTTGAAACTTCTCCTTCTTCTGGCTTTTCTCTTTCCTTCATGTGTATTACCTATAACCCAATCATCCTTACACAAAACCTCAGTGCTTTCTTTTCTTTTCCCCTTTCCCTTACTTCCCCACATTCATTCAGCTGAGTGTTGTTCAATCATTTGGTCTTTTCTGACTCTTTGTGATCCTGTGCACCAGCAGCATGAGGATGGCAAAGATCCTGATACTGGAGTGATTTATCATTACTTTTCCAGTTTTTATGCAGGCAGGAGTTAAGTGACTTGACAAGGGTCACACAGCTCCCTCTTAAGGCCAGATCTGAACTCTGATCCTTTTGACTCCAGCCCCAGTGCTCTATCCACTACACCACCTCACTGCCCCTAGGTGAGTTTGCATTGTTCATTAATGACTATTCCACCAGAAAACTAGTCTTGGTTAAAGTCTCTGTTCATAAGCAAATAAATAATGCATGATTTACCGGAAACACTTCAAAGCTTAGCTATCATTATGGGTGGAGGGAACTGGCTCACCAATTTGATTTGCCTGATAAATATTTATAAATGTCTTTTTTGAATACATTATTAAAAACATCTGCTTAAAAATCACAGCTAAGAGGTTGGTAAATAAGATCTTTTCATAGGGACTAATCAATGTGCTCTCTGGGGATAGCTGGTGAAATATCTAATTCTCTATTTGAGAAATTATAATCCCATATTCCAGGTGCTAAAACAATTCTCAAAACTTTCCCTTTTTCAACTGAGAACAGATGTACAGGCAAAGAACAAGTAACATGGGAGGAAAATAAATGAAAACAGGTGTGATGCAGATAGATATAAACACAGCTGCAAGGATAAGCTTGTGGAGGAGATAAATTTGGGGGAAAAACTGAGAATGAATACCCTGCATAGGAAAAAGATTGACAAATATTCCATGCAATGACTGTATCACCTGTAGGAGGATCTTCTGACAGGAATGACTATTGAAGTATAAAATCAGCCAATGACTCCCCTAGCTCCTACATTCTCACCCAAGTTATTACCTCTGGAAAAGCTGATACTTTTAAAGAAATCCAAAGGAGATTTTGTGTCAGTAAGCAATCCAATAATACTTGAGAAAATGGGACTGTCTAACTTAAGTCTCTAGCATATAGTTGAAACTCCTTTTAAGCTCTGTCCTCCTAGAGGATAGAGAAGAGGTAGAGCTCATTATCTATTTAATCCAGAATGCATTTGAAATAACCTTGAATCACTTGCATTCATATACAACTTTAAATTTTCAAAACTTCTTTGCTTCTCTTCTGAAAAAAAAATCCATTAGGAGAAGGGGAAAGGAAGTGAATAAGCTTTTATATTATGCTTAATATGTGCCAGAAACTCTGCTAAACACATTTTACAAATATCATCTTATTTGATCCTCACAACAGCCCTGCAAGTTATATACTATTATCATTCCCTTTTTGTAGTTGAAGAAAATGAAGTAAGCAGAGCTTAAGTGAATTGTCCATGATCACATAATATCGGAGGTTGTATTTGTACTTAAATCTTCCTGACTCCTAGCCCATCACTTTATATACTGTGCTACCACTAAACTCTCTCAGAGAGATGTGTCTGTGTATCCCAGATATGTTTACATATGTTCCAGGTGGGTTATGAGCTACTCTGAAATCTAATTAGAGAATAATTTCTTTTATTTCTCCCCACAAAACAAAGCAAAACAAAACATGGGCAATAATGAGTTTTCTAGATTGTCTAGAGGTACAAAGCAAATCCTCAATAATTCTATCTTCCATCCCTGAAGTGGTGAGAATGGTGGTGGAATATGCCTAGGATAAAACATTGAACCATAATTACTTATAAAACATAACTTTAAGGATAGATGTGAGGAAAATTAGGATACTAATATCCTACTGGTGGAGCAATACTACTACCAAGTCTATACTCCTGAGACATTTTTAAAAAAGAAAAAGGGCTTATACAAGCAAAAATTTTTATATCTCTTCTTTTTGTACTGACAAAGAATTGAAAATTAAGGAGATTCCCATCAATTGAGAATGACTGAAAAACTTGTGGGATGTGATTGTGATGGAATATACTACTGAACTATAAAAAGTCATGAGCAGGATGACAAAACTGGAGAGATGTATGAACTGATTCAAAAGTAAAATAAGTAGAAACAGGAGAACTTTATGCATAGGAATAGCAAGATTGTACAATGATCCACTACAGATGACTTAGCTCTTCTCAGCAATACAATAATCCAAGATAATTGTCAAGGCCTTATGGTATAAAAATTGTTTTACATGTAATTAGAAAAATATTTTAAAAATTCAAAATAAAAGTAAATCACACAAGGAAAAATAATACTTTTAGTACATAAAGATTTGAATATATTTCAAGGAAAATTATACAACTACCAAAAAAAGCAAAACAGACCATAATAATTAATTAATTAATGGCATTTAACACTACTATTGTTTTTTTTGCAGAGGCAGGATATCTCTCCCAAACAGGAGGTACTATGGTGATTTCAGTATAAAATAAGCAATAAGATAATTCATCCTGAAATGGAGATTCTGCTAATAGGCTTATTGTTAGAGATAGAGAAATTCATGTGTTAGTGGGCTCTCATATCTTGAAGCAGGTTTAAGCAGTCACATATTATATTGAACACCACTTAAAAAACACCCCTAAAATGTCATATGAAGAAATTCAGGAACTAGGTGGAGAAGGATTTTAGAATGCATTTTAATGAATATGAGTAGAAACATCAAAGAAGAGTGATGTTGTGATCAGAATGAATGAGAAGTTCCACAATTTGATCATTAGCTTAACCCAGTGGATTCCAACTTAACTGAAAGGCAGGACTCAAAGAATAGTAATTAGTGGCTTGAAATCAACTTAAAAGGAATAATCAAATGGTCTCCCTCAAAATACATAACAGAATTTGATTCAAAAACATCTCACTATGCTAGAACATTAAAATGAATTGAATAAAATGAAATCCAACAGAGATGAATTCAAAATCATTTATTTGGATTCAGAAGGTGATCTTCAATTCAATGAATTAAAATTATTTTCCCCTAAAATGTATGAGCACTATGATGCTACAAGCTAGGTACTCCAAGAGAAAAATGAAACAGAATTTGCCTTGTAAGACCTTTGTCCTCCTGGGGTGGGAGTTGCAGTATAGGTGCAAAAATTGTAGTAAAGGTTCAAAAGTAAAAAAGTATGTAACTCAAAACAAATGAAGAAAATATGCTAGTAATTGAACATGTGTTTAAGAATGCCCTATACAAAAATTGGGATGTTGTCTGTACTTTGAAAGAAGCTAGTTTTGTTATGAAGCAGAGGAAGAATGGAAGTTTATTTAAGAAAATGGGGAGCAAGTATCATCTGCAGTGTAAAAAATTTAGAAGTCTCCCCAATAAAATTAGAGGTGAAACAAAGGCGCCCATTATCATCATTATCATTCAATATTGTACTAGAAATATTAGCTTTAGCAATAAGAGAAGAAATTGAAAGCATTAAGATGGGCAGTAAGGAAACTAAACCATTAATTTTTGCAGATGATATGATGGTATTCTTGGAAATTCTAGATAATCAACTAAAAACCAAGCTGAAATAATTAAAAACTTAAGCAAAATTGCAGTATTCAAAATAAACCCATATATAAAAATCATCAGCATTTCCATATATTGCCAATAAAGCCCAGTATCAAGAGTTAGAAAGAGAAATTCCATTTAAAGAAACACTCAGCAATATAAAATACCTATGACTCTACTTGCCAAGATAAACACAGGAATTATATGAACATAATTATAAAATATTTTTCACACAAATAAAGTCAGATCTAAACAACTGGAAAAATATCAATTGCTCATGGGTAGGCCAAACTAATATAATAAAAATGACAACTTTACTCAAATTTATTTATCTATTTAATGTCATACCAATCAAAGTACCAAAATTTTTTGGCAGAATTAGAAAAAATATGCAAGAACAAAAGTTCATGAATATCAATGAAATTAAAGAAAAAAATATGAAAAGAAGTTGGCCTTCCAGTACCATATGGTAATGGTTAAGAAATAAAATGATGGATGAGTGGAATAGATTATATCCACAATATATATCATCATTACCTTCAATTTATGGGTATGTAGGTATGTATATATAAACATATATGTGCAAGCATATATGCATTATGGCAACCAAAGAAGCTAATACCATTCTATACTGGATGAAATAAAAGGTCTCAAAAAACAAGTTATCCACAGTTCATTTGGATTTTTCCCTAGATCAGTCTGTATCTAGAATATTGTGGTCAATTTTGCATGTCATATTTTAGGAAGGACATTTTCATGAGATGAAACTTGACCAGGGTAAAGCAACTCACATATATAAAGGCCCACAAATTCATATCAAATGAGGGCCTTTTGAAAGAAATAAGTATCATTGACATGAGAAAGGAAATACTTAGGACAGTGATGGGGAACCTCTTAGAGGGGCAGGTAATATTCTCAAGCATGTGTGGAGAGGGGAAGAGAAGCAGCCTGGACCCACATCTCTCTGGCTTTCTAGTAATAAACTCTGTTGAACTCTGTGCTGGCCAATGTTGGTTGTGCCCAGAGAGAGTGCTCTGAGTGCCCTCTTTGACACATGTGCCATAGATTCATCACCACAGGATATAGGGTAAGCAGATAGCTACATTTGATATTTATTATTTCCTCTGGGAGTTTTGCCTTTTTATGATATTCTCTTTCATTTTCAATTTCTTTCTCATATTAGATATTTCTCTATTTCTTACAGGCATGTGTAGGTCTCTTCCATCCCTAGTACTTTTATTTTTCAACTTTCTACCTTGCCACTCAGACTAGACATCTTCTTGGAGAACTTAACCTTTTCAGCTCCTGTCTTGGGGCTATATTGTCCTGAATGGAGAATGTCTCACCTGGCTAAATAATTCTCTCTTGAAGAGATTTAGTCATGCTTCACTTTAATCCTTGGCTCTATCCTTATTAGATATGTTACTGAAAATGATGGAGTATTATGTGTGAGAGATAATGAGAAGGCAAATATGAATATCACAAGACAATGGGTGGATTGAGAATAAAAGCCAGACAGATAAATTTATATTTGATTTTGAGACAAAGAGAGAGTTACTACCAAGTTGTGAGTGATCTGAGAATAATCTGCAAAGAAATGAGAGTTGAATCCATGGGAGCTGATAAAATCATGGAATAGTTAAATGGTAAGTGTTCCTGGAAAAAAACAGGGATAAATATTGGGATAGATTGTTTTACTCCCTGGAAACCTTAAATTGTTTTTACATCTATGCAGATCTTAAACCCTATGCTTCACCAGGTCTCTAGAATTACCAATAATAGGTCCTTAGACAAGGTAACACTTACGTAAGAGAAACATTATTTTTTTCCTACTTATTAATGAAACTTAGTACTCCTCCCACCACTCCCCTTCATCATGTGTAATAATTAATTCTATTTTCAATATTTTGTTAGTCTGGTGCTGACAAATGAGCCAAAAATACTTAACACTAAAAATGACCCCAAATAAAATGTTCAAAGGGGCTCCTTGCATACATGTATGAGCTATAGAATATTATATTATTGTTGAAATGTCTGCTAAAGTTGATACTACCTGTCTAGGCTGAACTGATGAATTGTTTACAATTATTTTCAAAAACACTAAGAATAGTAAATAAGCAAAACATCTTGCCATTTGGTATTTTGCTTTTCCAATACTGCTTTTCTGAGGTTTTCCTGTATTTAATCAATAAAATGTTTTATGAAGGATTGGGTTTTATCTAAACCTATTTTTTATTTTAAATCATAGGTCTCCTGATTTCCCTACCTCTCTCTTACTATTCCCACTTTTATTTTATTTTAAATTAAAAAAAAATCCCTAGACTTCTAATAGTAAGAAACAATTTCTAGAACTCACTCCTTTTCAGATGGCCAAAGAGGAACCCTACAACTTTAAATACTAGCATCTCATCATTTGAATTTATACCAAAATTATCATGTTGTTATTGCAATTAATAATCTCAAATTCTTCTGAATTTTAGAAAGGACAGACACCTTCATGTTGGTACTGAACAAAATCCCTGTTAAAAATGCAACACTATAAACACAATTACCCATAGTAGATTGACACCAGGAGAACCAGACAACTGAATTATGTAAGACAAGGAACTCATCTTCTTTCTGTTCTTTTCATCAAATTCTTATTAGCCCTAGTTTCCAAGCTCTAATTTCTGTTCTCTCAGTAAGTTAATAATGTCACTATTGGAAGTAACGAAGTCAATTAATCCTAAGGTCAGAACAATGTTTCTTTTCCTGAGCTATCTCCAGGGAGCCCAATACAGATCATCATGATCAGTTATATCAATCCATCTTTCTCTCAGTGATTTACAAAATTAATATAATTTAGTCATGATCAGAAGTATCTTGCAGCATTCTATAACTTGCCTTTGAAATTGTAGTGGATAGATAGGAAAGAGAATTAGTTGATCAATATGAAAAAAAAGAAAAGGGTATGTCTTCTTTAGTCTCTATTTACAATCTATTATATTCTTTTATACCTGATGAACATTTAGGTTTCTCTTCATTGACAATAAGCTTACTTTGGTGCAGAATAAATGTAGAATTAATAGTGTTGGCCATCAGGAGCTTTGCCTTGAAGATCAGAATATAATAAACAAGGGATATAATCCTCCTTTCCCCAAAAACCTATTGATTTAAATTCCCATTTTTAGTTCATACCTGATATTATATGTCTGGTATAAGTATTATATTAGATATTATCTATATGTCCTATGTCTTTCTTGAAAAAATTAAATGAGACCCAAGAGACCATGAGAAGTCCATTCTTCTCGGCATTGGACTGACTATATCTGGGAAATTGTATTTGTTTTGGGGACCTCATACAGGATTTTAGGAAGGATACTGACAAGGTAGAGCATATGAAAAAGAAAAAGGAAACTGCTAAGATAAGTCAAAACTGATATGAGAATTATTTGAAAGAACTAGTGATATATTTTAGAGAATATAAAACTGGGGGGAGGAACAGTGAAGGGAAATGATCACATTTTTTTCAAATATTGGAAGTGATATCACCTGGAAGAAAAAATAGATTTTTTTCTTGTAGCTTTGGAAGTATTTCTATATAAAGAAGAATATAGTTCAATAATTTAAACTCTCCCCAACAGAGTAAGATAGGATATTCTTTATCACAAGAAATATGAGGTTCTTAAGTAGATGTGGGTTGAAAACTTCTTCAGGCAGTTGTGGGCAGGACTAATGACTCAGAAGAAGGTTGGACTAAATAGTCTGAGACCTTTTGAGACTTTGGAATTATGTAAGTAAATTATTCCTTTATTACATTTTATAGTAGTAGAAAGAAGACTAGAGTAGGAATCAAAGATATGTATATATACACACACATGTATACATGCATACATATGTGTATATAAAAACGTATTTCTATATATGAAGAAACATGAATCTATCTTTTCAGTCTCATCATAATGCATATATGAGTTGATCAAAGGAGTTCCCAAAACAACTTCAGGATCTTACAGGGTGGTCTGAATCTTTAGCTGAGGTGAAAAAAATCATTCCTCAATATAGAAAATGAACACGTCCACCAGGAACTTATTAAGAAAACAAACTACAAATCCTAATTACTTAACCCTTTCTTGGGGTTACCCCTAAGAACTCTGGTTCTCTAGAACTCATATCAGAGTACTTTTTGTACTGGTCTATTAAAGACAATATAAGCAGATGTTAACTTACCTTTTCTCTCATTTTCTTTGTTCTTTTCTTCTTTCTTTTCTTTAGGAATACAGCTGACAGAGAAAGGGGATTTTACAGTTAATGATAAATGCAAAATATGCATGTGTGCTTAGCTCCATCAAAGCTGTCTTGCCTTCTTGATCAAAGGAATTTTGAATATTTGTATAGGAGTTGAGGTATGTTGTACATAAATAGGAGAAAGATTTGGTAATATGAAAGGGCTACTCAGCCTCCCTTGGGCCTGACAGAGCCTGACAAGCTGGCTCAAAGAACCTCAAACAGTAGATGCATCTAGGCTAAGTGGGAGATGAGGTGCTTAAATGATCACCAAATGTACTAGTAATCCCAGGGCTCATAAAGTTCAGCTTAGCCAAGCCTATGCCTCTTCAACAGTGCCCAAACAAAGTATCTAGTGGGAGTTGTAGGTGTGTTGAACAACTCCTTTAGCCCCTTGCCTAGGGGTTGGATTCAATGGTAAAAGGTTGATTTGGGCTGGTGTTGATGTACTAAAGCTAAAGGGATAATGCAGTTTGATAAATCCCTTTCCCTACAGTAGTAGACATTTACTGATTAGGAAAGGAATACCAATCTTCTTAAATTACAACAGGATTTATTTGCTTATCTAAAGGGGTAGGAACAAGGATATAAGGATAGAGGTCTGGGGAATGCTAAGCTAATCTAATTGAGTTAAAGTGAACTAAATCTGTAGATGATGAGTTAATAACAGGCTGGAGATTCTTCTCCCTCTCTCAATCCCTGGCTTGACCCAGGCTTGGTACAAACCAAAGTTTAGGGAAGGCTAATGTTGTTCTTCTTAATAGGTGTTGTTCTCTCTCAGCTCTATTAGTAGAAGGTAGAATAACTTCCTATGGCGCTCAGGTATGGATGCTGGATTGCAGGTGTATGGCCTAACCTCCTTTCAACCACCCTACTCCCAGGATTTTCAAAACTGAGACCAGGTGTGCTGTAGTCCCAGGGTATTTATAGGGGTGGTTCCAACTATCTTTTGGCCCTGGCTTATTCCACCTGGGCACATTCCAAAGTCTTTAACTCATGATCCTGTCACTCAATGTGTTCTCCATTCTGTCCCAGAAGTTCCTTATTACAGGTACTTTTTATATACATTTGTAGAATTATATATATACACATGAGTATATCTGACGTTTTCTAGAAAGAACAAAACCCTATGATCAGACTCATTCCATGTGAGTCCAGAATGGGAAAGGAGCACAGGAAAAGACTGAATCAACAGTTATTTTACTTATATGAAAACTGCATTGGCCTGTAAATTCTAGCCATTCACTGATTTGGTTCTGAAATTAAGCAGAACAAATCTCAGTCCTCTTACTTGGATCAATTAAATGTTCCTCTAATGGCTTCTCCTATTCTTGTACAAAAAGGATGTAGAGTATAATACAGGAGCAAATTGAAATGCCCATTGTTGCACATTTCTGAAATATTTTTTCATTCTACATAAGTAAAAGAAAAAAGAAAAAATACACCTCAAGAAAGAATCTTATTACAAAGCCTATTCATAGGGAAATGCCTTGTTTTAATTACATGGACTAATTTGCATAGATAATATGTTCAGATTTTATAATGAAAACAGAATATATATCATACCATAAATAAAACTTTCAGCACTTCCTGGGATCTGAGAAGTATAATGATGATGAATAATATTAATAACAATAACAACAATAATAAGAGCTAACACTATATACCATCCACTATGTGACAGACATTTTCCTAAACACCTTACAGCTATTATCGTTTTATTCTCACAATAACTCTATGAAGTAGATGCCATTATTACTGATATTTCACAGTTGAGGAACCTGAGGCAAAGAGAGATCAGGCAATACATAACTAGTAAGAATCTGAAGGTGGATTTGCATCCAGTCTTCATAACTTCAGGCCCAGTACTCAATTCATTTTGCCAACTAGTTGCTGTAAGACAGTTGATAGTGACAATAAATAAGCATCCTTTCAGCAACTGCTATAGCAAACCCTATGCTTAGACTTAGGGAAATAAATCTAGTGAGTCTTACCAAACATTTCTATAATCTTTGGGAACTTTAATACATTATTGATGGAACTGTGAACTGATCCAACCATTCTGGAAGGCAATATGGAATTATGCTCCAGGAGTTATAAAATTTGGTATACTTTTTGACCAAGAAATAACTTTATTAGGTTCATTTATTAAGGTGATCAAGGAAAAAGGGGGAAAACCCTATATCTTCTAAAATATTTATGGCAGTTCTCTTTGAGGTAGCAAAGAACTGGGAATCAAGGGGAGGCTCATTAACTGAGGACTAGTTAAATAAGTTGTGGTATATGATTATGATAGAATACTACTGTGCTGTTAGAAATTATTTGGAGGTTAATTTTAGAAAAATAGGGAAAGACTTATATAAAGTTATAAAGAATGAAACAAGCAGAACCAAATGAATATCATATACAACAATAGAAATATTGTTTAAAGAATGACTAGTGCAAGTCAACCTTCAAAGAAAGAACAGATAAATAGAAACAAGTAAAACATATACATATGTCTTTTATGTCAGATAATGCCTTATCTAATGGGAGTGGGGTTGTTACTTTGAAATTTAATGTAATAAATAAATGAATTTTAATTTTAAAAAGAAGAAAACCCAAACCTAAGTAAATGAAGAGATTAGGCTAATGAGAGAATAGGCAGGATAATTGAGATTCAAAATTATCAATTTTAATGCATTTAAATTTATATGTATTATTCATATTAATTTTGTTTTCAATGTTATTTTATTTTGCATATATTATTTTTGGCTCTCTCTATATATATGTCTATCTGTATTATGTCTACAATTGGATTTTAATCAGCTTGAAGGTAGAATCCATGGTGTATTTATTTCTATGTTTCCAGCTCTTGGCACAGAATTAGCATCAAGTTACCTAAAGCTATGAGACATAATGAGCTTCCAATAGTGCCACAGGGAGGAACAGGACTGGAATGCAAGTCATCCTGATTCTAAGGCCACCTATTCATCCACTATTCCAAGCTGCTTATCTTTTTGGAAGAGTAGTTTTCTAATGGACATTAAAAACAAACAAACAAAAAAAAATGAAACAAAGGCAAACTGAAAACAGGCATCTTGATAATGACTTTCAAGGGAATCACATGACCTTGGCTCAACCTTTACTCAGATACAAGACCTATGTGTAGAGACCTCCTTACAGAATTAGAATAATATTAGAATAATGTGATATTTTAGAGTGGGAAGTAAAGAGTGGGCTGATTATTTATAATGTATACTTAATGTATATAAATAAAAATATAATATATGCATATATTTAAACCAAATTCATTATTTGAGAGGGTAATCATTCTAAAAAATATTTGCCCAGTAATGTTAGTGATTTTGATACTCCAGGATTTATTGCTTCCAGATGATCAATATGCCCATATAGACAAAGGTAATAACCCTTTGTGTAACTGGGGTACCAAAAGCACTTTCCCACTCCAGATGGTGAATAACATTTAAAAATGAAATGACTTCTATTAATCTCCATTGTACCCACATTGTCTTTGGATTTTGTCTTTCTTCATTTTTTTTGGTAAACACTTGTTAGGAATACCTTGTATAAGATGAAGGTGGTAGGGTTAGAGCTGCTATGAATATTAAGCAGGTACTGGAGGATACAGATATGAGTAGATTATGGTCTGATTGATGTGCCATGAATGCCTCCCTATTTTTCCTAGACTTTAATCACAATCTCTTTGGTTGCCCTGATTACTTGGAAACCATTTCCACAGAGTAGGTCTGTGGAGTAATGGTGACATTATAGTGAAGATATTTCTAGTTTTTCTTCCTCGTATCAGAAATAATTAATTTTCTGAGCAGAAATTTATTCAGTTTTATAACTATATTCCTTAGTGAGTGTCCATGTTATTGTCTTCTTTTTATACACACAGACACACAAAAATACACAGAATATTTTCTAAATGATTAAAGTTTCATTAATTTAGGGTGTTTATTAGATGAAGATGATCTCAATTGAATTATATCTTATATTATCATTTGTTAGAGTTTTTTTCTCTGAGTTCTAAATTTCTATTATAGACAGTTCCCCACCACCACAACCCATCTTGTTTCTGGGAGATATCTTTGTTGTGTTAAAAAGACCTAAATTTGAAACCAAATCCCAGCCCACTTACTCTCTCTGTGACCTTGGGCAAATTGTTTTACAGTTTGCTTTTAGTCTCATTTTCTACATCTGTAAAATGGAGATAATGTTACTTGCACTGCTTAACTTGTAGGGTAGTACACAAGAAAGAATATTAGTTCCAGAGTGTCAGGACCTGGATCATACTTTTCATTCCTGAAGCTTACCACCTTTATGGCCACGTACAACTAAATTATCATGTAATACCTCAGTTTCGTCATTTGTAAAAGGAAATTAGACTAGATGACCTTTGAGATATCTTTTAGTGCTAATATCTAATTGTATGATTGGGGGTCTGATGGCAATGGATTCACCCCAGTCCCAGATCAGAGGAGAAGCAGATAAACTAGACTCGATGGGAGGGGCAGGAGCCCGTGGAGTACTCCTTCACCTCCCCCCACACTGAAATGAGTTGGAAATCAGTTAACTGAATACTTTCAGAGCTGGTTATGGAGGTTATACCAGCTTGGTAAATCCTGGGCCAACATGGTAAGTGGATAGAGACTAAACCCCTTGTGATGATAACTTTCTTTGTTATCATATCAGACCACAGGTCCCAGGAAAGAGGCAGTTACAGCCCCAGCTTGGATGAAATACTTGGCTTGGTGAAAGGAACATAGTAAGTATAGCCCCCAGTTAACTGAATACAAGCTCTATCTTTCCCAAACTAAATGAATTTAATGATTTCTGGGAACAGGAGAAAGGAATCAGTTTAAAGAAAGAGGAGGGAAGGTAATCTGGCTATAACTGTTAACTGCAGGCTAACAATACATTCCGGGGGTGGGGAGGGTCGGGAGGGGGATATATCTTGAATGGCTGAACTCCTATCTAAGTCCCTAAATAATCTTCTTTCTAAAACCTAAACCGCTTAACTGAAGGTAGACTGTGATCTTGCTTGAAGGTCTATCATTGTGGATAGCTATCAAAGTAAAGTAGGCCTGGCTGTCAGAGACTGTCTCAGTCCCAGAAGCTACAGAGTATGTGTGCCCAAAGCCAAGAGCCAAGAGTCGGGACCCTTGCAAGAGGGGTGACCTGGCTTTTATACCAGGACTCCAACTGCCCTTAACTGCCCCCTGTCTTAGAGTTCTGGGGGGGCACTATGGAATTCTGTGCTGCAGCTTGAACCTCTCTCAGAAACATGGATGCCACAGTAACCCTGGTTTTCCAGTACATAGAATTTCCACTGGAAATTCTGCAAGCATCATGCATCTTTGCACACATCACCTTCTTCTACACTACATCCAAACTATCCTCTCTATCCTTAACAACATAAAACTATACTCTCTATCCCTAACAACATAAAAAAACTATTCCTATGTCTTATTCTAACTGTCTATCACTGTCTAAGAAGGGAAAGTAAACAAAGGGAAAATAGGTTTTCCATATAATACGGGCCTGACAATATATGAAGCGAAGTAACACAATTGTGTAACAATAAACTTTTCTGTCTAACTTGTGCAAAACATAACTTTGCAACAAATATAGGTTGCAATAATTATATCTAAGGAATGCAATAAAATATCTATGTAAACACAATCAAATGCAAACTGCAAAAGGTTAAACTGTATCTCAATTTGCTATCTGTCTTATAGTATATAACAAAGCATTAAAAATGGTCAAACTCTGCAAGTGAAGTACTTGTAGAAAAACTATAAAGGTGTGTTTAGGCATAAACATGAACATCTAATTCTAATTTTTTGTGTTAGTATCTTACTTGAGCTATATTAATGGTGTTAATTCTCTAAGTTCTTAGTTATTAGTATGTTAAGGTTATCTTGTTAGTAATAAATATGTACATGGTTATATATAATTACTATATATAATTACTTATTCTTATTACTATAGTGACTTTCCCTAATCTAACTTTTTATTCCAAAGATCCCTAAAGCTACCTTTCCTCAGTTTGCTAGTAAGCCTAAACTATATATGTGTTAGTAATTATAATACAAATATACAGCTATACACAATGCATATATATAAATTTGTACAAGCAAAAGTTCCATTGATGTCTACCAAATTAAAAAAAAACAACAATGGATCTTTTTTTGATATGCTAGAAATTATAGGATACTCTTCCATTATATACAGCTATTTACATGCAATATGTACATATGATACATATATACATATAGAGACTCTCATTTATGTACATGAAGTCCATGTCAAGAAATGAAAAATCGGTTTTTTGTTGTGTCCCATGTACTAATATATGCTGTTGCATGCATATACTTACCTCTACTGCCTGGATCTTCTGCCAACACTGGAGAATCACAATTCTCCTTGTGTAGACATGTGTGATCTGGCATGCAACTTATCATGTGGTGTCTCATTTGTGTATTGTGTAGTTGCATGCTCAATATAACCTTACATTACTCCTTCTTTCCACTCCTCTTCCTGCATAGTATTTAATAAAGATTACAGTTCACTTGTGAGTGTCCATTCCTTTGTGCCTCCTGTGTTTTTGATCACTGCGGCTTATAGCTTTTGTGTACTTCATTTTTTCATGTGTGATGCATACATACTTGCCTGTTGTCTAATATCTTGCCAGATGGTTGACTTATCACCTTCTTAAACAGGAACATTAGTAGTTGTGTAATTGTGTTAATTGTGTTACTTAATTTTTGTGTTGCAAAAAAAATTTTGTTTATTTTTTGTTTTGTTTTTTTATTTCAAGTAGTTCCATCACCCTCATCTGTACATTCCACATGTTGTGGATCTGTTTGTGTATTTGTTTGGTGTTGATCTAAATCAGTTAGAGGCATGAAGTCAGGAAAACGAGTTCAAATCTGGCTTCAGATAATGATTAGCTGTATGATCCTGAACAAGTCACTTAACTCTGAGTCAGTTTCTCATATGTAAAATAAGCTGAAGAAGAAAATGGCCAACCACTATAGTATTTCTGCTAAGAAAACCCCACAAGGCATCACAAAGATTTGGACACAACTGAAAATGATTAAACAACAATGATAACAAATAATTAACATCTGAGTTTCAGAAAAGTTAGCTAGAAATTCTAAAAGAGATAAAAATGAAAGTGTGCAAAAGCACAAAAATGAGAGATAACAAAGGGTCACAGGATCACATGTTTAGAATTAGAAGATACAATCAAGCCTAACCTTCATCTTAAAAATTCAGGCATAGTGAGATTAAGTGAATTGCTTATGGCTATGCCTACAGTAAGTTTAAGAAGACTATTGAGAACAATGAATTGGCTTGGATTCATCTCATATGAAAATCTATTGAATGATCTAAGACTATTTAGCCTGGAGACTTTTTAGGGGGTTCAGGTGGACATAGTTGTTTTGAGATATTTGAAAGACTATCATATGAAAGAGGGATTTGACTAATCCTTGTTCAGAAAAACTAGGAGAACTGGGTATAAGTCATAATATTGAAAATTTAGTCTTGATTTCAAACCAGAAATTCTTAACTGAGACATCCAAAAGATTGTATTGGCAAGTAATAATGTTGCTGTTGCTGCTATTGTTGCCACTGCTGTTGCTGCTGCTGCTGATGTATAAAATTTATATAAAATGGTAAGGTTTGGAAAATATATTATGTATGTTGATCCTCAACTAGTTTGGGAATTAAGTGCTATTATATTTTACTATTTTATAAATGAGGAAACTGAGGCCAAGGTTAAGTAAGGTTATGATATTAAGCTGAGTGTCATGCAACCAATTAGACACCTAAAGCAAGATTTGACCTGATTCCAGGTTCAATGTTCTATTTGCTATGCTGTCTGTTTCTTAGTTTCTCTTTGGTATAGATCTTTTAGCAGAGATTGCAATAAGGGTTAATGACCCTTATAGATTATTGGTATTGACATAGGTATTACCAATATCTGTGAACTGAGTGGACAGGCTGTTGTTTTGACTGTTGAGAAAGTTGACTTCTTTAAGCAGTCTAAAAGAATTCTGGCTTTGGCCAGTTACATAAAAATATATTTATTGTGGGTATAAACAATTTTAGAGGAAGGGATAGTAAAAGGAAAATAGGTAGAAAGCTGTTTTTTATAATTATGTAGATCCCTATGCTAATAAATTTAACTATAACCCTAACCAGTCTGGTCTGTGAGAACCTTCTTCTCATTTGATAGAGGCAAAGCTATTCTCTCTTCCTATTCTATCTAAAACTCCAAAATTCTTAAATTTCTAGCCCAATCTAATTATAAACTTATAAACAAGAAGAATAACTCAGATTTCTCTTTCCTGCTGCTCAGATGTGATTTCCAGCTGGTCAGAGATTCCACAGCCTTCTCCACTCAACAGGTCAGACTTTGCTGCCACCTACTGGGGAAATCGTGGGTACTGCACCCAACACTCCTTCCTTTGTGGCCTAATGAGATGGGTTTTTCAGGATGTGAATTCACCAAGAATTTCCAAACTCTCAGAGCCTCTCTTGGACAGCCTACCTTGAACCAGGTTAGCCCACAGAAAAAAGAGAACCATTAAATCAACTGCCTTTCTCAAAACTCCCTGAGAAATTTCTCTCCCATCAACCATCCCTGAGATTGCATTCATATTTAAATAAACCCAATTTATTAATCTCTCTTATGTATCTATCAATAAATTATGCTGCTTAACTCTATTCCTAATGAACCCTTAATTAATTGACAAATATTTCTCTACAAGACTTAGAAAATACTTATGTCAACATGAAATCTGGACACCTCAAATTTACCCCTGCTCTTTGAGAAACCCCAGTACCAGGCACACCTGTCTTGAGCTGAACTATAGACCTTAAACTGTTTAGGGACCTAGTTTGGCTGAGATTCGTAAACAGAGTCAATATGTTGTGTGTCTTTATCTGTTTTAGAAGCCTCTCCCATTGTATAAAAGTCCTCTCTTAGGAAACCCAGCTCTTAGTTTGACCTTTT
This sequence comes from Gracilinanus agilis, assembly GCF_016433145.1. Classification (NCBI taxonomy): domain Eukaryota; kingdom Metazoa; phylum Chordata; class Mammalia; order Didelphimorphia; family Didelphidae; genus Gracilinanus; species Gracilinanus agilis. The sequence goes on along the minus strand of NC_058131.1, from coordinate 197,404,772 downwards.
CCTTTCTAATTTTTATAGTTGACCTCTCCATGATACTCCTGAGGCTGACTGCAGAACTCTTTGCAGGTTGCTTGCAGTTCATCTATGCAGGCTTGCTATGCCCGGTTCTACAGAGAGTATAAAAGATCCCCATGTTCTGACCTTCTTCAGAGCTGGCATCTAGCACAGTGTCATTCCCAGGGATTTAGAGCCAGAATAGCTAGACCTTTCAGCTCTGTGTGGATTTTAAGCACATAACTGTGTGGAGGCCTAAAGAGTGTGTCATAATCCCTATCCTGATTAAAGACTTGGTTTTATTAAATAATTCTGTGTTTTTTTCTGTTACCACCTATGAGGTATATCATATAACAGATTTTTTAAAGATATGATTTGATTAGATATCTGCTGATATCTGTTTCAACTCTGAAATGCAATGATTCTGAAAGCCTACAATAACATAATTTAAAAGGCTATTTCAAAGAGAAAAAATTATTGAGGTATCTTCCTTTTCATCTTAAGATGCATGAAAATAGCATCATTTTTGTTCATTTTATGTCTATGAGTGTCTCTTGTTGTATGCATAGTTTTTTGAGCTTTTAAGATTCCATGACTCATTTGGGAAAAGATCAGGGACTCAGGTAGGTGATGATCATGGTAGGTAGCAATTATGACCCCCATAGGTTCAGAGGCCAAAAGGAAGCTTAAAAGTTCCCAGAACTATTTAGAATAAAAAGCATCTGTTAGTTTATCTTGACTTCCTCTAAAAATGAAATATCCTCTGGGCATTTCCCTGTATATGTGGTTTACTACATTAATAACAGGCCATCACCATGGTAACAATGGTCCTGATCATTTTACAGTCTAGTAGTCCAAATTTGGGTCTGCTTTTCTGATCTGAAAGTACAAAGATATTTTTAACAAGCTATGCTTTTCTTGTAGAATTAAATGAGAGTTTTGTAAAACATTTTTAATATAAAGGAAATTGGGCATTTTAAAAATTACATACCATTCCAAAGGATGTGCAAAACCTCTTTGAATCTCTAAGGGGACCACTTGGGTTTGTTGCACCTAGCAGGATGCAAAGCATCTGGAAGGTATCACCATAACCTAATAAGATGAGTTTTGTGTGGAAACGATCATTCAGCCTTTTAGACAGCTCTGTGTCTATAAAAGAATAATAATTATATACTTCTGTAATTATTCAATTAAGTCTAACATTAACATCTTCTCTGTTATATTTGGATCTGATGAGAAAAAATAATGTATTTAGAGGGTTATTCTTTTCATTTCTGAGAGTGAATTTAAGAACAGAAAATGTTTTAAATGTAAATCATAAGAAGGGTGGATTTCAAATAGGATCTAATAGAAATCTCTTGAGGATATCTACATTAAAGAGAGTATGTGGCTTGGATCAAAATGTTTCAGTAATATTTCAAAAACACTTTTTAAAAAATATTAAAGTGGGGAGCTAGGGGATGCAATGGATGTTGCATTGGACTTAAAGTCACAGGTCAAGAAGATTCAGATATGACTGATAACAACAACAAAAGCAACATTTTAAGCAAGTTTTCTAAATAATAGGATGGAAAAGAAATTTGATAATGCAATAAAATTACATTACTGCCAGGTTAGCCACAGTTTCCTCTGTCTCCTGTTAATTAAGATTCTCTGGAGAATACATGTTAATTTATAATTATTTATTGGTAAAAGTTAGAGAAAATCAAGTTATCACCTCACCACACCTAATTAATCACTTTCAATCCACCAGCCAATAGCAGTTACACCAGCAAAATTCTCCAGTCCCTGAATGATAAACGAGACACCAAAGGGATCTTGCTTTTTCTGACTTCTATTTCTTATAAAGCAATTTTCACCACACTTCCTGGGACTATAATTGGACATATTTAACCTCAGACTGTGTCAAAGCCCTGACTTTCAGATGCCATTAGTTGTGAGGGAACTTAAGTCAGTCCCTTTTGGGCAGTCAGGTAGCCAAGAGGTTCCCAGTCAAAGGGTGGGGCTGATATGGACCAAAAATTGGTTTTCAAATGGAATAAAGGGGTGCAATTTATAATAAATTCACTCAATTCCCTCTCTTATTCTTTGGTATTTTAACATGTATCAACACTGATTTTTTTTGGAAACTAACATATTAGTCTCCCCAATGAATCATCTCATATATAATATCTATACATTTCAGGATTGTCTAACCAGTATAAGCACCCAAAGATCTTATTCATTTCATGGAGGGTTTAACTACATTTTGAGTGTTCCTAAACATATTAAAAGTGGTTGATAAATGCATTGACAAGTGCCATGAGGGGACATTTCCTCTTTTTTGGCACAAGGATTTTATAATCAAGATAAAAAAAAGGTGCATTGGAAGAACAAAAGTGGATGGATAGCCCAATGCCCCACACAGTTCAGGTAATTATATCTAAACGTTTACTCAGAGTCTTATGATGTAATGTTTGATTTCTGAGGGCATTCTCTATTGCAGTCATCTTGTTTTTAGTCCACCTAAAATCATGATGGTCATTATAGCATCTTCTCTAGGAGATTTTCTTTCCTGGTCCAGGTTATTAGCAATCTTTCCCTAAAATTGCTTTTAAAAGATCTTTGTCTACGGACTTTTAGAATAACTTCAGAATCTCCCTTTAGGAGGATGAGATACTGCCCAGGATCTAATCCTAACATAACCTGATGGTAACATGAAATAATGTTTCATATGGTTAGGCCACTAGTTTGCTGATCTTAGAATGCACTGATACATAATCAGGTTCTAGTGGGGATAATTTATATTCTATAATCATGTACTCCATTTAATCACCATGTGCCATGACTAAAGAGAGTTAACATGCAAAAGGTAAAAAGGGACAAAAAATCTGACAAAGAGGAATGTGATCCCCTACTCTGATTTCTATTCTATAATAAGGATAGCAAGCCAGAGTTAAAACCAAATAGGCATATTTTCAGTCTCACATAAGCTGAAACAGAAAAGACCAGCCTCAGAACTTTTTTGATCAGAGCTTCTAAGAGTCTCCCCAAGATAGGTCCCACACTTTGGCATTGACATTCACCACCCTACAGGGGTTGTTGACATATGTGATTATCCTCTCATCAGCACTGATCAGTGACTTCTTAGGTATCCCTTTATGGTTTTACTGGAATCAGACTCAAACATCAGTTATAGTCTCATAAAATTTAATAACCAATGGCAGGTTTCAAAAGGCTATGCTCTGGGGTATGCAATGTTGTCAGGGCTATTAGGCATTATAAACTAATTCTTCAATATCAAATATCAGCTATAATTCCATAAACTGAGAGATTTTTTAAAATTATAAATGGGAAAGAAAAATAAAAAAAATGAAAAAGATCATATCTCAAACTCCATTAAACAATGTAACAGTTAAATATGAGCATAAAAATATAGATGATTACTTAAAAGTTGAATCTCTTACTTCCCTTACATGGTCATAATGTTCAGTATGTGGGTACATAAGATTTTCTTCTGATAAAAGCTTGGCATAGACTTTAATACAAGAAATAAGGAAAAGTCTGAAAAAGACAAACATTCCTAGGATTAAAAAGGCCCTTTTGGCTACAGTTGCTAACAAACCTGTTCCCTTTAGTCATGAGGAGTTCCACCATACATCATAAGATGTCATATGCGTCTCTAAAATGATGTACTGAGTGCCATTCAAAATTCATTTAAGCTCATGGACATTTGTAACAATTTCACTTGATCTATTTACATAAGAAAGAAAAAACAAGTTTAATAAATAAGAGCACAGACATACCTCAAAGCTACTATAAGCATATTGAAGGCTAGTCAGTTTTGTATGATTGTCTTTACCATGGAATAAATCTTCTTCTGGAGAAAGGAAAAGGAGAAAGTCTCAGAAGTTTGGGAGATGGCTTGAACTGTGTCCTGAGCCAATGTCTAACCTCAGCAGAGATATTCCTAAGAGAATCTATTACTGCCATCATCCCAAAAGTGGATATAGTAGCCCAGAAGAAGCTCTGTGCTTTAGATGAAGTGGCTATTGAATTGGGCCTAAATCTCTTACTCCATATATGCCACCAAGTGCCCAGATTCAAACCCATTGACTTGATTGCCGGGCCAGTAAAATGATTATGCACCAATTCTAGTGGGGTAACACTGACCAAAACACTGGTCCCATACTACTCTTGAGGAAGGGAAGAATAAACTGAAGAGTTGCAGACATAGAACTGCCCAGAGGTCACTACACCCCAATAGTTAGTCTGTCTTCAGCTGAGAAGAAGCAATAATCATTGCAAAAGATATGCAATTATGTGACTTATCCTTTATGCTATTGAGCTTTGTTTTAGCACAAATAAATGCTGTGGTAAGGAATGGAATATTGAGTTTGCACTTTGCATTGTCACCCACATATCTGCCACTCAATAGCTCTTTACCTCTTTTAACACCCCCATCAATGGTGATAGGTACATGTTCAGCCATAGTAATGGGTCTCCAAAATAGCTGAAAAATTACCTTAGAAGATGTGATAAAATTAACTGAGATTTTCAAATCTGTGATTCTCCCAAAGACCAATGATAGTGGTTGTGACCAAATAGATGGGCTCCACCTGTCACTATTGATGTAACAAAAGCAAAAGAAGCGAAAAGCTTCATGATATACAAGTTGTGGCAAAGTCTAATTCTTAAGGACTAGAATTTTTGTCTATGATAAAACAGAGCTCTGATGGAGCTGATAACAGACCCAACATCCAAAAGATCCAATAGTTTGTTTCGGTGTACGGTGTGTCCTACTTAGCTATGGACCTTAATAATAGCATTATTCTTAGTCCAGAAACCAGAATAAGGAGCTCATTCTTTTTCTTACTCTACTTGTAAGTCACTCATGTGAAAAGTAAAAACCAAGATAAAAGAAAAGGCAAGAGAGGCCAGTCTCCCAATTTATGGAAGATAAGGTGTTATGATTAAAATTTTCTGGAGACTGCATATTAATAATTATTATTTATTAGTAAAAAAGAGAGAGAGAAATCACATGATCTCCTAGCCACACCTAATTAATCTCAGTTTGCCATACTGCTTTATTCCACCAGTCAAAACCAACTATTCCAGCAAATGTCTCCAGTACTGAAGCACAGAGAGCTGGAAAAGATCCCAGCAGTTATTCTATTCCCCAGTCCCCTTTCTTATAAAGTCATTTTCACAAAACCTCCTAGGACTCTTTGGTTGGATACACAACCTCTATCTGAGCCCCATCTTTCAGATGCCATGAGTCACTTGGGACTTAAGCCAGCCCCTTTTGCACAATTTTAAGCAGCCAAGAGATTCCCAGTCAAAAGGTGGGTCTGACATGGACAAAAATGGATTTTCAAATGAAATAAGAGAGGGTACAATTAATATTAAATTCACACACTCCACATTTGTCATATTAGTGTACTCAGTTAAAAGGTGATCTTACTTTCAGTGAAGTGAGAGAACATGAAGTCTAAGAAATATTAACTACTCACACATTGGGCTTCTGACTTGAATGACTAGGAAGCTACATCAATAGTTTAAGATTTAGTGCTTTGGGCAAGTCAAGTTTAAAGACATTAGTACCTTTTTATGTGTAATAGAAAAACAAGTAAAACAATCACGTTATGATAGTAGCAACATATACAAGTAAAACAATCATGTTATGATAGAAGCAACATATACTTCTAATATGAAGACTGGAAGGCCCCTGTCCCTTCCAGTCTTCATATTAGAAGTATATGTTGCTTCTATCTTATCCCTCGGTTGTGGGTCTAAAAACTTTCCTTGGGAAATATGCAAGTTAAAAAGTCAAAGGGCCAATTAAAACACCAAATTTGGAGAACTCTTACTTCAGAAATCCAAGAAGGGTGGCATAACTACCACTGGAGAAGATACACCAAAAAAGAACAGCCACTTGAAGGAATCCACACCAGAAATCCTAGGCTTCTTGCTTACTATTCTGAAGTGCCAAATTCTATATCCCAACAATTTGATGCAGAAAGGAAATTAAAAAAAAACATTATTTCCCTAAAGAATTCATTTCTCTTCATTTTTAATTTAATTTAATCAATATTCAAAAATTACATATATTACTCACACTGAATGCTGCAAGAAGAATTATAATTTTCCCACTTCCCAATGGACCATGAGACACACAATGCAATATTTTAAGATGTCCATTTCAAAACCAGGTGGAAAAAATCGACTTTTATGTATCAACATTATAAGGATCGATGGACTCTAGGGGAACCAGAGGACAATGCTCAGAGTAGATAGGAAAAGGAGAGAACAAATATTATTTGGTGACTATGGAGGAAAGAATATGTAAAAACAAAATGATTTCTTTTTCATTTTCTTATGTACTATCATCAATAGGCAGATACTCACATTCTCTTCAACACATACATTCCAATAAAAGAGGTCTTGCTGTTGGGAGATCAGGAAGAAAAATTCTGTCACCATCAGCAGTCAAGGGCAAGATTTCAAACTATAAAGTGGTGATGTTCAGGTTCCATGAACATTAAGGCTACAAAGAAGATGATAGTACTTCAGCACGGTCACTGATGCTAATCATGGTCAGTTAATTATAGTAAGGCAGCTAAGAGTTTTTCACACTTTGACATCAGATGTTTCAAAAAGATCTTTATCTAGGTATGAGACTGGCTTCATGCCATTATCAACACAATGTTTCCTAGATCAGCTAAAATTCTCCTCTCTTTGGAAGCCCCATGAATTGAACAATATAAAATTCCCTTTAGAGACCTCTCCTGAAAAACCTCACTCTTCTTTCCCAGAGGCTGTATAAAGACCTTTCTTCACCTTCATCAAGTAATAAATAGCAAAGGCGTCCTTTTTCTCAGGTCATCTGCCCAACAGCGTTAGAAAGCAACACATTTTCCAACAAGGCATTTCAAGTGGTCCTTGGGGGAAGGGAAAAGCATGAATTATTTGAAGGGAAAGGAAACCTGCCAGGGGACTGAAACTTGGTCTGCTTGTAGATTGATGCATAAGAGTGAGTAAAAGAGAATTAGAAAGGGCCAAGAGGAATAATGCCAAATTGCTGCCTGCCTGGTAGCATAGTCTTCATGGAGGACTGATTGAAGAGATTCTTTGACTGAGGTCTCTCTGACTTTTTAGAATGGCATTGGTTGTCTGAGGCTTCTGTGAAGTGAGATGCCTAATCCTGGGAACCAGAGACATGATGAAATTATTCAATTAGTCCTTTCCACTCTTTTTTAAAAATTACATTACATTAAATTAAAATTTTAATTTCTTTAATTGATTAAGAAAAATTTCCCATGGTTACATGTTTCATGTTCTTTCCCTCCCCTCCTTCCATGCCCCTCCTGAAGCCAACAAGGAAGTCAACTGGGTTTTATATGTGTCAATGATCAAAACCTATTTCCATATTATAGATATTTCCAGCAGAGTAATCATTTAGAATCTAGATCCCCAATCATATCCCCATTAACCCATGCAATCGAGCAAGTGTTTTTCTTCTGTGTTTCTACTCCCACAGTTCATTCTCTGGATGTGTTTAGGGTTCTTTCTCATAAGTTCCTCAGAAATGTCTTTGATCATTGCATTGCTGCTACTACAGAAGTCCATTACATTTGATAGTGCCACAGTGTATCAGTCTCTGTGTATAAGGTTCTCTTGGTTCTGCTCCTTTCACTCTGCAACAATTCCTTGAGGTCATTCCAGTTCACATGGAAGTTGTCCAGTTCAATATTCCTTTGAGCACAATAGTATTCCATCACCAACAGATGCCACAATTTGTTCATCTATTCCCAATCAAAGAGCATCCCCTCAATATTTTGCCGCCACAAAGAGTTTGGTTATAAACATTTTTAAACAAATATTTTATCTTATCTCTTTGTGGTATAAACCTAGCAGTGGTATGGCTGGATCAAAGAGCAGGCAGTCTTTTAAAGCTCTTTGGGCATAGTTCCAAATTGCCAACCAGAATGGTTGGATAAGTTCACAACTCCATCAGAAATGTATTGTCCCAATTTTGCCACAGCCCCTCCAACATTTATTTCTTTCCTTTGCTGTCATGTTAACTGATTTGTTAGGTGTGAAGTGGTGCCTCAGAGTTCTTTGGATTTGCATTTCTCTAATTATAAGAGACTTAGAACACTTTTTCACGTGCTTACTGATAGTTTTGATTTCTTTATCTGAAAATTGCCTATTCATGTCCCTTCCCAATTTATCAAATGAGGAATGACTTGATTTCTTCTACAATTGATTTAGATCCTTATATATTTGAGTAATTAGACTTTGTCAGAGTTTTTTGTTATAAAGTTTTTTTCTCAATTTGTTGATTCATTTCTAATTTTAGTTGCATTAGTTTTGTTTGTACAAACCCTTTTTAATTTAATATAATCAAAATTATTCATTTTACATTTTGTAATTTTTTTCATAGTTTTCCTTGATCTTGAAATTGTTCCTTTTCCCAAAATCAGATAGGTATACTATTTTCTCTTCACCTAATTTACTTATAGTTTCCTTCTTTATATTCAAGTCATTCACTCATACTGAATTTATCTTGGTGTAAGATGTGAGATGTTGATCTAAATCTAATCTCTTGGGGTCTTCTGGGTTAAGATGGTTGCTGAGTAGAAGCTGGGCGACTTTCTCTCCTTACAAACCAATATAGCCTACTTCCAAAGGAAAAAAAAATCCAGATGAAAGAAGGGACCCCACAAGAGGGTACAGTATCAAAGGTACATGGGATTTGGGCACTTCCACACTATAAGTGGGGGGAAATAGTTTCCATCAAAATTGAGTGGATCAACCCTTCCCCACCCCACCCACAGTACCAGAGTCAGAGCCTGTACTCCAGAGTTAGAGTGAGCGGGGGCACAAAATCCAGCCCCTTGGCAACTAGCTGGCTCTACTAGCCTTTGACAAAATGCAACACCCCTTCCTACTGAAAACACTAGAAAGTATAGGAAAAGAAGGTTCTTTCCTAAAAATTATAAACAGTATATATCTTAAATCATCAACAAGCATCATATGCAATGGGGATAAATTAGATGCCTTTCCAATAAGATCAGGTGTGAAACAAGGATGCCCATTTATCACCTCTTTCATTGCTAGCAGTAGCAATTAGAGAAGAAAAAGAAATTGAAGGTATTAAAATAGGCAATGAGGAGACTAAGCTATCACTCTTTGCAGATGATATGATGGTCTACTTAAAAAATCCTAGAGAATCAATTAAAAAGCTAGTAGAAAGAATCAAAAACTTTAGCAAAGTTGCAGGACACAAAATAAATGCACATAAATCATCAACATTTCTATATATTTCCAACACATCACAGCAGCAAGAGGTAGAAAGAGAAACACCATTTAAAATTACCCTAGACAATATAAAATACTTAGGAATCTATCTACCAAAACAAATACAGCAATTATACGAACATAACTACAAAATACTTTCCAAAAAAGTAAAACTAGATCTAAACAATTGGAAAAACATTGAGTGCTCATGGGTAGGACGAGCTAACATAATAAAAATGACCATTCTACCCAAATAAATTTACTTATTTAGTGCCATACCTATCACACTACCAAAAAACTTTTTTACTACATTAGAAAAAACTATAACAAAGTTTATTTGGAACAACAAAAGATCAAGAATATCAAGGGAAATAATGAAAAAAAAATGTGAAGGAAGATGGCTTAGCAGTACCAGATATTAAGCTATACTATAAAGCAGCGGTCATCAAAACAATATGGTACTGGTTAAAAGAGAGAAGGGAGGATCAGTGGAATAGACTTGTGGTAAGTGATGTCAGCAAGACAGTGTATGATAAACCCAAAGAGCCCAACTTTTGGGACAAAAATCCACTATTTGACAAAAACTGCTGGGAAAATTGGAAAACAATATGGGAGAGATTAGGTTTAGTTCAACATCTCACACCATACACCAAGATAAATTCAGAATGGGTGAAAGACTTAAATATAAAGAAGGAAACTGTAAGTAAATTAGGTGAACACAGAATAGTATACTTGTCAGATATCTAGGAAAGGAAAGATTTTTTTTAAACCTTTATACTTCGGTGTATTGTCTCATAGGTGGAAGATTGGTAAGGGTGGGCAATGGGGATCAAGTGACTTGCCCAGGGTCACACAGCTGGGAAGTGGCTGAGGCCGGGTTTGAACCTAGGACCTCCTGTCTCTAGGCCTGACTCTCACTCCACTGAGCTACCCAGCTGCCCCCTAGAAAGGAAAGATTTTAAAGCCAAACAAGAGTTAGAGAAAATTACAAAATGTAAAATAAATGGTTTTGATTATATTAAATTAAAAAGTTTTTGTACAAAAAAAAAAACAATGCAACCAAAATCAGAAGGGAAACAATAAACTGGGAAAAAATCTTTATAACATAAAATTCTGACAGAGGTCTAATTACTAAAACATACAAGGAGCTAAATCAATTGTATAAAAAATCAAGCCATTCCCCAATTAATAAATGGGCAAGGGACATGAATAGGCAATTTTCAGCTAAAGAAATAAAAAGTATCAATAAGCAATGAGAAAGTGTTCTAAATCTCTAATAATTGAAGAAATGCAAATCAAAACAACTCTGAGTTACCACCTCTTACCTAGCAGAATGGCTAAATTAATAGCAGGGGAGAGTAATGAATGTTGGAGGGGATGTGGCAAAATTGGGACATTAATGCACTGCTGGTGGAGTTGTGAACTGATCCAACCATTCTGGATGGCAATTTGGAACTATGCCCAAAGAGAGATAAAAGAATGCTTACCCTTTGATCCAGCCATACCATTGCTGGAATTGTACCCCAAAGAGATCATAGATAAACAGACTTGCACAAAAATATTTATAGCTGGGCTCTTTGTGGTGGCAAAAAACTGAAAAGCAAGGGCATGCCTTTCAATTCGGGAATGGCTGAACAAATTGTGGTATATGTTGGTGATGGAATACTATTGTGCTCAAAGGAATAATAAACTGGAGGAATTCCACGTGAACTGGAAAGACCTCCAGGAATTGTTGTAAAGTGAAAGGTGCAGAGCCAGAACAACATTGTACACAGAGACTGATATACTGTGGTAAAATCGAATGTAATGGACGTCTGTACTAGCAGCAGCAATGACACAAGACAATTCTGAGGGATTTATGGAAAGGAACACTACCCACATTCAGAGGAAGAACTACAGGAGTAGAAACACAGAAGAAAAACAACAGCTTGGACACTTCGGTTGATGAGGACATGATTGTGGATGTAGACCTGAAAAGACCACACCCATGTAACTATCAATAAGGTGTAAATAAGTCTTGACTAACCACACATAATAAAACCAGTGGAAATGCGAATTGGCTACAGTGGAGTGGGGCGGGGTTTAGGGGGTGAAAGGGAAAATAAAAACATGACATGTAACCATGGAAAATTTTTCTAAAAATAAAAAATTATTTAAAAAAAAAGTACCCCTCTAGGTTTTGGCAGGCTGGTCAAATCATGTTAGGTCTAATCTCAATTGTTGAAAACCTGCCAGATAAAAGGATATTTCAATTACATGTAGTACATCTGCATCATTATCTCATCTCCTTGCCCTTCACTCATATTTAGAAAAAGAAATACTGTACCACTTTAAAAAAAATAATAAAATACCCACCAGACATTTTGAGTATCTTCCAACTTTTGCTGTCACTTTCTGATTTGCAATTATAATTAAAAGACTTTCCTGCTTGAAGAATGCCAGGATGTTGCAATGTTTTTTCAACATGTGAATAAACTCAGATTCAATCACTCAAAAAAAAAAAAAAAGAAACTAAATGACCATACCAATGCAACTATCAATAATATGGAAATAAGTCTTGACTGAGACTTATTTCCATATTATTGGAACGTCTTTAACACATGATAAAACCAGTAGAAATGTGTGTTGTATATGGGAGGGGGCTTAAAAGGGGCGTGAAGGATAAAGTAAAAACAGGAATCATGTAACCATGGAAATTTTTTCTAAAAAAAACAAATATTTAAATCTAAGAAAAATAAATGAATAAATCTAATCTCTCCCATTCTTTTTTGTTAAACCTTTACCTTCCCTCTTGGAGTCAATACCACTTAATTGACTTCAAGGCAATAGAGTGGTAAGGGTAGGCAATGGGGGTCAAGTGACTTGCCCAGGGTCACACAGCTGGGAAGTGTCTTGAGGCCAGATTTGAACCTAGGACCTCCTGTCTTTAGGTCTGGCTCTCAATCCACTGAGCTACCCAGATGCCCCCTCCCATTCTGTTTTCCAATTTTTCCAGCACTTTTTGTCAAACAGTGAATTTTTGTTCCCAAAAGCTGAGATCTTTGGGTTTATCATACACTATCTTGATGAGGTCATTTATCTCAAGTTTATTGCAATGATCCTCCCTTCTATCTCTTAACCAGTCCCATATTGTTTTGATGACCCCTGATTCATAGTACAGTTTATGATCTGGTACTGCTAGACCCTCCTCCCTCACATCATTTTTTTTTTCATTATTTCCCTTGATATTGTTGATCTTTTATTCTTCCGAATGAACTTTGTCATAGTTTTTTTCTAATTCAGTAAAAAAAGTTTTTTGGTAGTTTGATAGGTATGGCCCTGAATAAGTAAATTAATTTGAGTAATATTATCATTTTTATTATTTTAGCTCATCTTACTCATAGGAAAGTGGAAAACTTTGAGCCCAGTTCCAGAGAGTAAGGAATCAATGTGATTTGGGTGGAATGATAACTTTCCTTTTTTTCTCCACTTTTTCTTTAAAATTATTCAGTACTTAACAGTGAGAAGATATTGTAATTCTCTTAAGTTTTCCTAGGATAGCTTGGGAAAGCGAAATGAGGTCAAGGATTTAGGAGTGTAATATTAAAATTACTATTCAATAACTTCAAGCATCATATTTTATAAGATTTATTAATAATCACTTGAAGTAGAAGAAAATAAAGAACAAAATTACAAGCCTGATTAAAGAAATGTTTTCCCAGCCACATCCATGGGGGGGACTAAGGGAGGTAGAAAAGAGAGGGGTGGAGTCATACACAAACTTTATCTCCAAAATAGAAGAATGTAATGTGAGAACAAATGTGAGATGTTGGGATTTTGAGTCTTGGGGAGCAGATTCTAATTATACAGGAGATATCATTAAGCTTCACCTGGGTGTGAGAGCATTGACCACAATGATCCAGATGTTCCAGCACAGTTTTACTCCATAAGCTAGTGATTTATTCCATGTTTTAAGATTCATATCCAAAGTTCTTTCCAAAACATTGTCTTTATCTATCTCTTGCCTTCCCAAAATTCCTGAGTCTTATTCTTTTCCATACTCTCTCTTTGGGGGATATAATATAATCTATATATCTATTCCTACATGTTCACTTATCACTTCTAAAAAGTTTAAAATCTGTATTTCCAATTCTCTCATTTACTCTTAGTTATAATCCAAGATCTTGGCCAAGTAAATCTCTCAGCTGAATATCCCCTCACAACTGAAATGATCTCCTTCCTCAAGTCAAACATTAAAATCCTTCTTCTTCCTATGAAATTCAGTCCAGGTTCCATATTCTACATGAAAACTTCCTTCATTCCCCATGCTGAAAATATTTTCTCTTTTTTTTTTCAGTTTCCCCAGAACACTTCTGTTACATCGTCTCACATTTCCATTACAGTACTGCACTTAATCTTATAACCAAAGCATATCTCATATAATAGGCTGCAAGATCCTTCAGGGCAAAAACTTAATCTTTGGTCATCTTTGTATCACCAGTACCTCATACTGTGTATGACATTTAGTTGTCACTTAATAAATGTTTAAGAAAAAATGTTGAATGCACAAATATTCCCTTATTTCTCTGCTTACAAATCCTAAGTAGAAATCAAAGAGTGAACTCTCAACTTTTCAGGCTGATATAAAAATTCTTCACAGTCAGCTACTTCCCTGTGTTTCTATTTCACTTATATAGAATCTGCACTGGCTGAAGATTTTGAGGTCTTTGATATCCCAAAAGTCACTACTTTTAACTTTTTGACTTCACTGGCCTCAAATTGCAATTCTACTCCTTTGTAAGGTTGTAGGTTCTTGAACATTGCTAGCAATGGGAGAGATTTTTCACACATATTTTTCTGAGAAAAAAATCATAATGGTTCGCTCTTTGGAAAAACAACTTTCTCAAATTTATAGAGTAAATATAACAGTCTCCTTTAAACACTGCCACTTTCCCAACTCTATATCTTCTTATCTGACGTTATTTTTACTCATTCTTTAAAGTCTTACTCATATATCAGCTTTTCCATTCGGCCTTTCTTGGTTGCCCAAGGTGGTAACAAATCAACAAACCGTCCTCCACCTGCCTTATATCTTGCTCAGTCCTTTGCTTTACACTTTGATAATATACTCAGTGTGCTTTATATTGATCTATTTATGTGTCTTATTTCTCCACTCAGCAATGATCCACCCACCATGTTCATCTAGGCATTATAATGTCTGCCAAAATCCAACATAGTTCTCTGCATGAAGTATTTGTTCAATAAGCAAGGATAAAGTTCTACTATGTACATAGCACTTTGCTGAATATTAGAGTTACAAAGAGAAAATAAAAAATAGTGTTTGCCAACAGAAGCTTCCATTGCACTAAACATATATATATATATATATATATATATACATATATATGTATAAACATGTACACGTATATAAATAGATACATATATTAATAGAAATAATTATAGAAATGGAAGTAGAAAATTTAGGTATATTACTATACGTTTTGGAATGGCCAGGACCCTGGGAGACTACATTTCCTTACTGAAGTTGTGGTATATATATAGTGACCAAGAGAAGAAAAAAGAGACAGGAAGATGTAAAGAGACATAGAGCCTTAGAGAGACAGAAATGGAGAATGGAGAAGTTATGGGCATCAGGAAAGGTTTCCAATAGAGGTGGTACCTAAGGAGAGTTTGGAAGAAGCAAAGTTTCTAGGGGTCAGATGTGAGGAAGGAACTCATTTCAAGGCAGATAGCCTATGAATAGTCACAAAGTGGCAGTGTAATATCAGGTTCCAAGACCACAGAATGAAATAGTTTGTGTAGGAGAGTATCTAAAGGATTATGTGAAATAAAGATATAATAGAACCAGAGGAGTTATTATACTTGTTAAGTGCTTATGATGTGACCTGACAGTGTGCTAAGCCCTGAGGAGGCAAATCAGGGTAAAAACAGAGCTCCTGAACTATGGAGTTAATATTCTAATTCAGGTGACAATATACAAATAATTCTATAAACAATTGTGTAAATGTAAATTAATATCATATGGAAGTAGTAATAGTGAAAGGGACTAGGCTAGTTAAGACCTTCTACAGAAAGTAGACTTTAGCCAGGTCTCAGAATAAGTCAGAGAAAGAAAGTGAAAAAGGAAACCATTCCATGCTTGGAGGACAGTCAGTGAAAAGGCACATGGATGGGAAGAATGTTGGGGGCAAAGGGAATGGTACCATTTATATAGCACCTGTTATGCACAAGGCTTAATGTTAAGTGCTTTGCAAATATAATCTCGTTGATCTTCACTACAACCCTTGGAGACAGGTATTATTATCCTATTTTACAGTTGAGGACACTAAGGCAAACAGAGAGAGTGACTTGCCCAGAGCTCTGCAGTTAGTAAGCATCTTGAGATCAGATTTAAACTTAGAGCTTCCTACCTCTAGGCAGAGCATTCCATATACTAAGATATAGTAAAGAAGAAATGATGGCAAGAATTCTGTTGTGTCTGGATAACATAGAGTATGTTCAACTGATTGTGCACTTCTAGTGATTATCTTTTGACTATGTGTATCTCCAATTCTTAGCAAAATCCCTGGTATGGTATGGAGCAGGTACTTAATAATTTTTATTGCCTAGTTGAAAGGGACAGAAATACAAGACAGGAAAGGCAGGAAGCAACAAATTTATGAAGGTCTATAAAAGTTAAATTGAAAATTTCACATTTGATCCTGGAGATAATAATGAACCAATGGAATTTATTGAATAGTGGGGGTGAAATGGGCAGATCTGTGTTAGGAGGATGTCCAGGTCAGCAACTTTCTAAGCAAAAAATATTCAAGAGATAATCAAGCAACTGAGTGGAAAGATGAATTAAAATGCTGAGGTAGTTGAGGCCAGGAGACCAATCTGAAGGTGAATCTCAATAGTACAAGTGTGAAGGGAATCTAGGTGGCACAGTGAATAGAGCCTCAAGCCTAGGATCAAAAAAAACTATCCTATTGTGTTCAAATCTGGCCTTAAATGTTTGCTAGCTGTGTGTCCCTGCACAAGTCACTTAACTGTGTTTACTTCAGTTCCTCATCTGTAAAACCAGCTGGAGAAGGAAATGGCAAACCACTCCAGTACCTTTTGTTAAAAAACAAACAAGAAAACACAAATGGAGTCACAGAAAGTTGGATATGAACTGAAAACCGACTAAGCAATGAAATGAGGATTGCTAAAAGAAAAACTCTACCCCTTTGATCCTTTTTAAAAACTTTATTAAAGAGAAAACAAAACAAGCATAGCTATAATTCACTAACTCCCCGCTACTCTGAATTTCCTCCCATTCAAAGTTCCCTCCTGGGAGCAGGATTGGTCCTTATATAGATCAACCCACACCAGGAAGTAGAGGGTGTGGTCTCTCACTAGCATAGGATGGGTCCATTCAGGACCCATCCCATGCCAGGAAGTAAGGGGGAGGGACCCCTGAAGCATGCTGGGGAATACAGTTGCCCCAGCCACAACACTTCAAAACCCACAGCAACAACACAGTGTGATGAGGGCCAATGGGTGGAAACAGTCTGAATGGAGAAAAGAAAACATATATTGGAGGTTATGTGAAAGGTGAAATAATAATACTTAGAAACAAATTAGATATGTGTGAGCAGTGAAGGATTATACTGAGGTTGTGAACCTGGATGACAGGAAGAATACTGATGCTCTTGACTATAATTGAGTCATTCAGAATAAAGGAATATTTAATTCCTGTGCTTTAAGAAGATTATTTTGACAGTGGAAGAGGGGATAGACTGGAGAAGGGAGAAATAGTTGCAATAGTCACCTAATGAGATGAAGGTCATAATTAGATTAATGCTGTTGCTGAGGTATTGAAGGGAATAAGATGTAGTTAGAATTAACCAGATTTGGTGACTGGCTGATTAAATATGGGACTGAGGGTCAATAAATAATAAATATTTGTTGAATTAAACATTCCTTTGGAGAAAGCAGTAGGAAAAAGGGGCTGTGAAGTTCTCAGTCTACTGGACTTGTACACATTTGGAGGATTTTCTCAAGTAATTGTTCCCTCTTTCTTCTCTGTTTTCCTTTCTTGAGTTTATGTTTTGTACCTGGGGCCATTTCTTTTGAAGCCAAAGCCAGAAAGTTATTCTACCCTTATGCACTCCTCAGAAGAGTCCCCAGCTCTTTCCCTCCATCTATCTCCCAATTTACTGAAAGCACTCAAGATTCTCTTTGCCTTACACAATTTCAACCCTGGTGCTCATTCAGAACCCTTTAAACACAATAAGCAAATGTATTTAGTTGCTAGACCATAAGTCAAAGGCCTGGACTATTTCCCCTGAGATATCTGATTCATTCCAAACACCACAAAGTTTGCCTGCTGGGAATTCTATCAAGGGCCTTATGAAACTACCAAAGTCATGAAGAAGTGTGGCTTAATCAAAGCCCATTTTATCAAGAAGACTAAAAAAATCTGCTCTACTATCACATCTTTCATTCAAAGCTTATTCTATTCTTCATTTTCTTAGAACACTGAAATAAGTAGCTAAAAACAACTTCAACTCCTAGTAAACATAACCTAAGCCATCAGACAAGTGGAAGTCATTGATATTTTTGAGAAACTTCCCTCAACCTACATAGGATTGATTCCAGTTCTGATTGTGTAAGAATATAAATATATAAATTATTTTTTAATTTTTCCCTTCAAAATAACTGTAAGGGTATATGTGTGCCTTGATTTTCTTTCCATTTTGCAAGAGAGAACAAATATTTTCCCCAACATATAGAATTACGATGTGTCAAGTGTCTGACCCCTACTTTCAACCAGGCTGAATATATTTATGGGCCCAGGTCTACAACCAGATTATCCTGGAAAAAAATAGGTCCTAATTAGACAATTTTAGTCACTGATTGTGATTAAAGTTTACAGGTTAAAAAGAAATGCACAGATTTAGAGCTGGAAGAAACAGCAGAAGCTATCTCTTCCAATATTTCTATAGAATGGAGAAAGTGGAGGCCCTTATAAATATTACTCTTCCTTTATCCACTCTGTTACTGGATAATCAGACAGATGAGAATTCTAGAGAGAAAGCAAGAAGATACCAATATTCTAGGCAGGAGTTATTCATGAGGCCAGGCAATCAAGTAATTGCCAATATAAATAAAGAAAATCAAGTTTGCTCAGGAACAAGAAAAAAGTATGAGACATGACCTCAGAAGAAATAAAGAAAACAAATCCTTTCTCAGGCACTTTTTATCCCTGAGGCTCTGGGTAGGCCATATGACATTTCTCAGACTTTTGTGCTATTTGTAAAATGGGAATCATAATAGACCTAACTCACTGAGTTGTTGTAATAATAAAATGAGATAAAGTATGTCTAGTACTTTGCGAACCTGAAAATACTCTATAAATGCTCTCTATTATTGCTTAATATCTCAGGGCCTTAGTTGCTTACATTGATTAAATAGGGGCACCTATGATAAGATCTCTGAGGTCCTTTCCAGATTTAGAGTATATGAATATTTTTTATCAATTATTTGAGTAAAGATATAGATGGAATGTTCTTCACCTCCCTGAATGACAAAAAGCCAGGCGAGATTTAGCTAATTTATTGGAAAACAGATTCAGTATGCTAAAAGACTTTCAGCACACTGAAATGTAGGGGCAGAAACTAAACATACAAAATTTAATAGAGATAAATAAAATTTAATTGGGAAAGGCAGGATTTGAAAAAATATTAATTGAAAAACACTGGATAGAAAAAAAAAAGATTTAGCATAACAATTCATGTAGAACAGGTCTAGGGACTTTAATGGATGCAGACATACTATGAATTAACATTGTGATTTGGTAGTTAAAAATGCTACTATACTCCTCATCCAAATAAAAAGAAATACAATGTTCTAAACAGAAGCAGGTAAAAGAATATAAGCATTATATAGCACCTACCAAGGGCCAGATACTGTATTAATTGCTTATTTACAGATATTATCCTATTTGATTCTCATGACATTCCCAAGAAGTAGGTGATATACTCATTTTACAAATGAGGAATATGAGGCTAATTGTGGTTAAATTTTCTCCCAGGGACACTTATAGCTAGTAAGTTTCTGAGACCAATTTGAATTCAGGTCTTCTTAATCATAATGCCAGTATTGCAAACACCATTTCACTAACTCTCACTAGCTCCCTGATCAAATATTAGTTGGCAAGACAATATTTGAGGCATTATGTTCACACCAGTCTCCCGGTTTCCACTCTGGAATAGGAGTTAAGCTATACAGTATCGTTTAGAGTTCAAATGAGTATTTTTATTATTCAGATGACATTAAATTTATATTTAGTATATGTTTCAAATATCAATGCTTAATATTTAAAATTATATATATATATGTATATATATATATATATATATATAGTGATAGAACACAGAAACTGATTTCCAGAAGAGATCAAATGATTATAGAATCTCACAGCAGAAGGAAACCAAGAAAATCAGCCAACAGCCCTTATCTAGGTTTAACTGCATTAAAAAACAAAACAAAACAAAAAAACCTCTCTTAGGTGCTATGAGTCCTAAAGAGAAGTATTTATAGCCTCCACCCTCAAGGGGTTTATGACTGAGCCACGGAAACAGGACATAGACATATATACAAATTAACAAGACAGAAATGAAGTAAATAGCAATACCAAAAAACAGTAAAAGTACCATGATATTTAGAGTACTGTTAGGTGAGTTGTAGAGGCTAAGTCTTATAGGAACTTAGAGTGGGGAGCAATATTGTGATGGAATAATGAAAAGAAGAGAAAGGGAATTTTATTATTTTTAAAGGTGGGATATTGCATGCTGGGATATTTTATTATGGTTAGAATGTTTATTTTTATAGTTTTTATAAAAAGGAAAGAGATTTTTCTTCTAGCTCCAGGTTCTATGGGTTATATAAGATTATTTTTGGTAATCTCACAGTATTAGAGATGAAAGGAACTTTGCCATTTTACCTGCTAAGACAGCTGAGGCCCAGTGAGGTGATGTGACATGTCTAAGGTCACCGAGGTATTTAGTGGCAAATTCAGAAATAGAATTTAGGTCTTCTTATTCCTATTTCATGACTCTTTTCTTCTCTATCATGTTATTAAGGGAAGATGAATCTATGCAGAACAGATTAGAGTGAGGTGAAACTGCTAATAAATTCACTAATGTGCTATCATCATTCCTAGATAATATAATGTCTTGACTATTGACTAGAATAATTTATTGACTCTATTTACAGAATATACTTGATAAAAGAAAAATTTAAGTGCATACCTATACACATATACTTATATGTGTATCTATTCACATTCAGGATACATTCATGTGCATTATTGTTTTGCTAAACTATATATGTGTGTGAGTGGTTGTATAGATATATGTATTTCCTCCAGAAGTATAGGAGGTGGGAGGGAGGAAAAAATGTTTTTGTTAAAAAATACAATTAAAATTAAAGGGGGGAACTACAGATTTGGAATGTCGAATGTATTTTCAGGAAGTTTCATTTTTTTGTAGGGCTGGCTCTTGTGGGGAACAATATGTAAAAGGCTGTGGCATCCAGGTAAATCTCACCTTTTCCTTCTGTGAAATGGGAAAGCTAAGATAAAATACCTTACTGAGGAATTTTATTAGAGGCAGGAGGACACTTCCTGTTATAGGTAATACTTTAAATTGCTTAAAATCTATGAAATTCTATCCAAGTTAACTTTATAATAAAAATGTCACATACCTTCAAATCAGAACAGATTCATGTCAGTAATCCAGGAATTATGCCAGTGGGAGGGTATATGACAGGGCATAGTAATCTGCTCTTCAGCAGAGGAAGTGGAACCTGAGTCAGAAGGAAAAGATGGATAATTGAAAAATCAGAAGGGGGTCCATGTCTAGAAGGCAACAAGATCCAAGTGGGTGAAATGAGCAGAGGACTATAGAACAAAAGTTCCTAATAAAAGAATTCATAGCCAAAGGATTCCGACAGGGATGAATAGAGCACACTGTAGAAAGCTGGCATTTTGTCTGACTCAACTTGCTTTCCTAAAGCTTAGGTCGGGTTATTGTTAGATCTTTTATGCACCTCCAGCTGTTCATCCTAATTTGTCCATAGCTATTGCACTATGAGCCTTCCCAGTAAATTGAATCAATTCTCTTTAGTCTAGGAGCTATGCTTTGACCACTTCCAAAACAAATTTGGATCTTCAGAAGTTCTTAAGAGAAATTTGATTACGGCAGGCTCTGATGAAAGGATGGTCCAGAAAAATATAAAAGGTGTATTTTGTCCTTATAAATAGAGATAACATTAATAATTTAATTAACAGATAAAACATAAAGGTCAGGATTGTAATTTCTTTCATGTTTGTGAGAATATTTGATATATATGCAACATTTCCATGTTGTGTGAAGAGAAATTAGCTATGCATTACACATTTCCTAAGGGCTAAAATGAGGGAATCACAACTCCTTCTTCGATGTTAAGTATTCATTATTTCTTCCTTTTTCAAAAGCAAATAAAGCTAAGCTAAAAAGTCTACTTTTAGCTTATTCTGTATGCAGTAAATTTGTATAGTCTCATTTATTCAGCAAAAATAAAATAAATTTTTCTTTCAATGGTGGGAGTGTTAAAGAGCTAAACAACCCTTATTTTGTCAAGTCCAATTTTTCAAAACTCAAGAATCAACAAACATTTATTACCCACCTGTCATGTAATTTAAAAGGACCTTATCGAGGGAGAGAGGTTAAATAAACTCCATATTAATTCAATCAAGAAAAGATGAGGTTACCCAAAAATAACATTGGATGGTCTACATTCTAAAAAATCAAACACAGGGGAAAAAGACCTACATGTGCAAAAATATTGATAGCACCTCTTTTTTATTTAATTTAATTTTTAAAAAAAATTTTGTCTTTATTATCAGTTTTTTGGGCAAATTTCTTTTTTTTTAATTTTTAATTATTTTCCTATAGTTTCATGTTCTTTACCTCTCCCTCAAATCCCCCACACTCCTGTAGCTGATGCACAATTCCACTGGGTTGTTAAATCTATCATTGATTAAGAGCTAATTCTATAGTATTGATAGTTTGACTAGAGTTATCATTTAGTGTCAACATCCCCAATAATATCCCCATCAGCCCATGTGATCAAGAAGTTGTTTTTCTTCTGTGTTTCTACTTCCACAGTTCTTCCTCTGAATGTGGCTAGTTTTCTTTCTCATAAGTCATTCAGTCTTGCTCTGGATCTTTCATTGATACTAGTAGAAAAGTCCATTATGTTAGATTGATTGTATCCATTCCAACATTCACCACTTTCCTTTGCTATCATGGTAGCTAATCTCCTAGGTGTGAGGTGGTACCTCTGATTTGTTTGATTAACATTTCTCTGATTATAAGAAATTTAGAACACTTTTTCATGTGTTTGTTGATAGTTTTGATTTCTTTATCTGAAAATTGCCTATTCATGTCCCTTGCCCAATTAACAATCTGGACTTGAGGCTATTAATCTGGTAGAGGCTTGAGATTTCACCCTCTCCCTTTATCTCAGGCCAGACCTGGCAGCAGCCAAGCCAGAGAATAGGGAAGGCTATTGCTGAAGATGTATTGATGTTCTTTATTCTCTCAGCTCTCTCACTACTAGTTTTGATGATTCACTAGATCCCACAGTCTATCAGGAAATAGATTCAGGCTTATTCCTACCCTCTTCTTCTTGAACCACCCTTTCCACCCTTCAACCACCCTTCATCCACCCTTCCAACCACCCAATTCCCAGAATGAACTGCAAACACAGAGTTTTGTAGAGATCTGTAACCTCCAATTCTCAGCCCCTGATTCCTGAGATTTCAGTGACCAGAGACTTTTCAGTCCAGAAACCTCCCTCCAAAGTGGCTGTCAGGGGTATATATAGTGTGGTGCCAACCAACGTTTGCCCCTGGCTCATGGTATTTGGGAACATTCAGAGTATCTCAACTGCCATCCCTGTCAGTCAAGGTCGCATCCATCTCTTCCCAGATTATTGAATATAAAAATATAGAAGTATATATCGTATAATAGCACATGTATAATCTATATCATATTACCTACTGCCTTAGGAAAGAGGAAAGTGATAGGAGAATGGGAGAGAATGTGGATCTGAAAATGTCAGTAAACAATTATTAAAAATTATATGAAAAAAAGGGGGCAGCTGGGTAGCTCAGTGGAGTGAGAGTCAGGCCTGGAGAAAGGAGGTCCTGGGTTCAAGCCTGGACTCAGCCACTTCCCAGCTGTGTGACCCTGGGCAAGTCACTTGACCCCCATTGCCCAGCCTTACCAATCTTCCACCTATGAGACAATACACCAAAGTACAAGGGTAAAAAAAAATTATATGAACATAGAAATCCAAACCCTACCATATGTTGTCTACAAGAAACACAAATGAGGCTGGTGGACATACACAGGTTTAAGGTAAAGGGCTTGAGCAAAATCCTTTGGATCTCAAATGAGAAAAAGAAGGTAAGAGTGGCAATTATGATTTCTGACAAAGCCAAAGTAAAAATAGATATGATTAAAAAAGACAGGGAAGGTCATTACATCCTGATTAAAGGCAGTATAGACAATGAGGAAATAACATTGCTCAATACGTATGCACCAAATGGCATAGCAACCACATTTGTAAAGGTGAAACTGGCAGATCTCAAGAAGGAAAAAGATAATAAAACCATACTAGTGGGAAATCTAAATATCTCTCTTTAAGATCTATATAAATCAAATCAAAAATAAATAAAAAGGAGGTAATAGAGATGAATGAAGTCCTGGAAAAATTAGATTTAATAGATATGCAGAGAAAAATAAATATTAAAAAAAAGGAAGACACCTTTTCAGCTGCACATGGTACATTCACAAAGATTGGCGGTGTAATAGGGCATAGAAACATCGCAAACAAATGCAAAAAAAGCAGTAATAATAAAGTAATAATAAATAAAAATAATAATGATGACCTTCTCAGATCATAATACAATAGAAATAATAATTAGTAAGTGCACCTGGACAGGCAAATCAAAAACTAATTGGAAATTAAATAATATGATTCTCCAAAACCAATTTGTCAAAGAAGAAATCATAGAAACAATGAACAATTTCACTGAAGAGAATGACAATGATGAGATATCCTACCAAACTCTGTGCGATGCAGCCAAGGTAGCATTCAGGGGAAAATTTATATCCTTGAGTGCATATATTAACAAATTTGGGAGGGAAGAGATGAATGAATTAGGCATGCAACTTAAAAAATTAGAAAGTGAGCAAATTAAAAATTCCCAGGTGAAAACTAAATTAGAAATACTAAAAAACAAGGGAGAAATTAATAAAATCGAAAGTAAAAGAACTATTTAATTAATAAATAAGACTAGAAGCTGGTATTTTGAAAAACAGATGAAATAGACAAAGTACTGGTCAATCTAATAAAAAAGGAAAGAAGAAAACCGATTGACAGTATCAAAGATGAAAAGGGAGACCTCACCTCTAATGAAGGGGAAATTAAGGCAATTATTAAAAACTATTTTGCCCAATTATATGGCAATAAATATAGCAATCTAGGAGATATGGATGAATATTTACAAATATAAAAATTGCCTAGATTAACAGCAGAAGAAATAGAATACCTAAATAATCCCATATCAGAAAAAGAAATTGAACAAGCCATCAAAGAACTCCCTAAGAAAAAAATTACCAGGGCCTGATGGATTCACAAGTGAAATCTATTAGACATTCAAGGAGCAACTAATCCCAATACTATACAAATTATTTGATATAATAATCAAAGAAGGAGTCCTACCAAATTCCTTTTATGACACAAATATGGTACTGATTCCAAAGCCAGGTAGATGAAAAACAGAGAAAGAAAACTACAGACCAATCTCCCTAATGAACATAGATGCAAAAATCTTAAATAGAATACTAGCAAAGAGACTCCAGCAAGTGATTAAGGGGATTATCCATCATGATCAGGTGGGATTTAAACCAGGAATGCAACGATGGTTCAACATTAGGAAAACCATCCACATAATTGACCATATCAATAATCTAACAAACAAAAATCACATGATTATCTCAATAGATGCTGAAAAAGCCTTTGACAAAATACAGCACCCATTCCTATTGAAAACCCTGGAAAGTATAGGAACAGAAGGACCTTTCCTAAAAATAATAAACAGTATATACCTAAAACCATCAACAAGCATCATATGCAATGGGGTAAATTAGAAGCCTTCCAATAAGATCAGGAGTGAAAAAACAATGTCCATTATCACCTCTATTATTCAACATAGTACTAGAAACACTAGCAGTAGCAATTAGAGAAGAAAAAGAAATTGAAGGTATGAAAATATACAATGTGGAGACTAAGCTATCACTCTTTGCATATGATATGATGGTCTACTTAAAAAAATCCTAGAGAATCAACTAAGAAGCTTGTAGAAATAATCAAAAACTTTAGCAAAGTTGCAGGATACAAAATAAATGCACATAAATCTTCAGTATTTCTATATATTTCCACCTCATCACAGCAGCAAGAGGTAGAAAGAGAAAAACCATTTAAAATCACCCTAGACAATGTAAAATACTTAGGAATATATCTACCAAAACAAACAGAGGAATTATACAAATACAACTACAAAACACTTTCCAAACAATTAAAACTAGATCTAAACAATTGGAAAAACATTGATTGCTCATGGGTAGGACGAGCTAACATAATAAAAATGACCATTCTACCCAAATTAATTTACCTATTTAGTGCCATACCTATCAAACTACCAAAAAACGTTTTTACTGAATTAGGAAAAACTATAACAAAGTTCATCTGGAATAACAAAAGATCAAGTATATCAAGGGAAATAATGAAAAAAAGTGTTAAGGAAGGGGGCCTAGAAGTACCAGATATTAAAATGTGCTTTAAAGCAGCAGTCATCAAAACAATATGGTACTGCCTAAGAGACAGAAGGGAGGATCAGTGAAATAGACTTGGGGTAAGTGACATCAGCAAGACAGTGTATGATAAACCGAAAGAGCCCAACTTTTGGGACAAAAATCCACTGTTTGACAAAAACTGCTGGGAAATTTAGAAAACAATATGGGAGAGATTAGGTTTAGAACAACATCTCACACCCTACACCAAGATAAATTCAGAATGGGTGAATGACTTGAATATAAAGAGGGAAACTATAAATAAGTTAAGTGAACATAGAGTAGTTTACTTGTCAGATCTCTGGGAAAGGAAAGATTTTAAAACCAAGCAAGAGTTAGAGAAAATTACAAAATGTAACATAAATGATTTTGATTATATCAAACTAAAAAGCTTTTGTACAAACAAAAACAATGTAGCCAAAATCAGAAGGGAAACAACAAATTGGGAAAAAATCTTTATAACAAAAAAAAAAAACTCTGACAGGGGTCTAATTACTCAAATACACAAGGAGTTCAACCAATTGTATAAAAATCAAGCCATTCTCCTATTGATAAATGGGCAAGAGACATGAATAGGCAATTTTTCAGGTAAAGAAATAAAAAGTATCAATAAGTACATGAGAAAGTGTTCCAAATCTCTAATAATTAGAGAAATGCAAATCAAAAGAACTCTGAGGTATCACCTCACACCTAGCAGGTTGGCTAAAATGAAAGAAGGGGAGGGTAATGAATTCTGGAGGGAATGTGGCAAAACTGTGACATTAATGCATTGCTGGTGGAGTTGTGAACTGATCCAACCATTCTGGATGGCAATTTGGAGCTATGCTCAAAGAGCAATAAAAGAAGGCCTGCCCTTTGATCCAGCCATACAATTGCTGGGATTGTACCCCATAGATAAAAAGACTTGCACAAAATTATTTATAGCTACACTGTTTGTGGTGGCAAAAAAAAAACTGGAAAGCAAGGGTATGCCCTTTAATTGGGGAATACCTGAACACATTGTGGTATATATTGGTGATGGAATACTATTGTGCTGAAAGGAATAATAAACTGGAGGAATTCCATGTGAACTGGAAAAACCTCCAGGAATTGATGCAGAGGAAAAGGAGTAGAGCCAGAAGAACATTGTACACAGAGACCAATACACTGTGGTAAAATACAATGTAATGGACTTCTGTACTAGCAGCAATGCAATGACCCAGGACAATTCTGAGGGACTTAAAGAAAGCTACCCACATTTAGAGGAAGAACTACAGTAGTGGAAACAGAAGAAAAACAACTGCTTGAAGGCATGGGTTGAGGTGGACATTATTGGGGATGTAGACTCGAAACTACCACACCAATGCAACTATCAACAATTTGCAAATATGTCTTGATTAATGACACATGTTAAAACCAGTGGAAATACACTTTAGCCATGGGGTTTGGGGGTAGCTCGGGGGGTGAAGGGGAAAGTAAGAGCATGAATTATGTAACTATGTTAAGTTTTCTAAAAAATAAATATTAATCAATGTTTAAAAAAATAAAAAATGAATATATAGTCTGGAAAAAAATATTTAAAATTATATGTGGCATCTTAAAAATAGGGAGAAATAATACCCTAGAGTAGGGTAGTAACTTTGTGAGTAGAGAGAAAGGAATATATGTAATAGATGCTGTGGAGTTAGAATACAGAAAGGTGGTGAGTGGTTGCCAGGAGTATGCTTGGCTTTAGTGTCAGAGGACACTTACCAAGTATGTGACTAAAATGTCATGGGGATGAGTTTTTCCATTCATAAAATTTCATTGTTTAGTCATTCTAGTAATGTCTGACATGATATGATCCAATATGAAATTTTTTGTCAGAGATACTGGATTGTTTACCATGTCCTTCTCCAGTCATTTGTGAAATAGAAGAATTGTATGAGATGGCTTTGGAGGTCCTTTGTTACTTTGAATTTTGGGAGAAAAGAAAAGGAAAAGGAAAAGATGATTCCAATTTCAAAGCAAAAATTTCACCAGAAAAAGTACAGATGAAAAATCATGCAATTTTGAAGACAAATTCTTCTCTTCCCTTCCCTTCCCTTCCCTTCCCTTCCCTTCCCTTCCCTTCCCTTCCCTTCCCTTCCCTTCCCTTCTCTTCTCTTCNAATTCCTAAATAAGTATGATTTAGAGGAGGCAAAGATTAAAAGCAAACAAACCCAAACAAGATGAAATGATAAGACATAGAGTGTATGTTACATACCAAGATTCATATCCTATTTTAATACATTTGCACTAACCATTCCCCATGCCTAGAATGTTATTCTTTTTTATGTCTATGCCTGTTAGAATCTTTGGATTCCAGCAAGACTCAACTCAAATAAAATCTTTTTTTCTCCCTGCCTTCCAACTCCTCCCCATGTTCAGTTTCTGATGACTCTGTATCATTCTTGTATATACCTACATACATACATACATACATATATATATATATATATATATATATATATATATATATATATAAAGATCCTTAATGGGAGAAACTTTTTGCTTTTTCTTTGTATCCCTAGTGTTTTGCACAGTGCCTGGCACAGAGGAAGCATTTGATAAATTCTTATAATGCTTTATTGATTTTCTTTTTTGTAATTCAGATATGAAAAAAATGACATTCCAAAAAAAACTAAGTAATCATAACATTTTACTGATCACAAACGATGTATTTTCCCATGTAAGCAAAAGAAAAGGGGTGGGAGTAATACTATTTTGCTTTGTCTTGTGTGGTACAATAGGGAGACTAACTTTACTAATGGTGGGATAACTTTGGGGAAGAATGGGAATCAATATTAAATTATATGCTAACTATTAAGGGCTATCATAAGTATGCAAAACAATTTCAGAATTCACTACTCATCAAAAGTGGGCCAGTTGAATTTCTGTTCCCTCATCTGATAAATGAATGGGTTGAAATATATTTTCCAGATTACATATTTCTATATTTTAATAATATTTCTGACATTTTGCTATCTATGTTATCTTCTTTCCTCCTTTCTCTCCCCAAGACAGCAGGCTATATGATATAGGTTATTCATTTTATATCATGTAATATGTATTTACACACTGGTCATATAAAACATATTACTTACACAAGAGAAAAAATAATGAAGGAAATTATGTAAAGAATGATGCCTTTTAATTTATATTTGGATTCCATCAGTTCCTTCTCTGGCAATATTGCTGTTACTGTGTATAATGTTCTACTTGCTCTGCTCATGTCACTTTCTAACACTTTTTATGTCTTTCCAATTTGTTGTTGTTGTTGTTGGGTTGTTGTTGTTGGTGGTGGTGGTGGTGGTGATGGTGGTGGTGTGTGCGTGTGTGTGTGTGTGTGTGTGTGTGTGTGTGTGTGGTCATCTTGTTTGTCATTTCTTAAGGCACAAGAGTATTCCATTATGATCCTATACCACAATTTATTTGGCCATTCCCTAACTGATAGACCTAGTTTCCAAGGAAATAGATGATTCTTTTTTTTTTAAACCTTTACCTTCTTACATACTATTGGCTCCAAGGAAGAAGAGTGGTAAGGGTAGGCAATGGGGGTCAAGTGACTTGCCCAGGGTCACAAAACTGGGAAATGTCTGAGGCCAGATTTGAACCTAGGACCTCTCATCTCTAGTGACTCTCAATCCACTGAGCTACCCAGCTGCCCCCGAAATAGATGATTCTTAAGGTTCCTTCTAGTTCTAAATTATCTGATGGTTTTTTGAAAGACTTTCATTGGGAGCCTAGTCTGGGTATCTCAGTTTAATGCTGAGTAGTTCCACTTTGGCTGGTCAGTATGATTAAACAGAAAACAATGGAACAGAGGGCACAATGATGGAAGAAATCAGAAAGTGACAGTAACAGATGAACACTACAAAGAGTCCTGGTTTTTGAACCTTGTTCTCATAACTTGGACTGGGTAGGCAGCAATGGCCCAGTTTCTTTTTGAAGGTGGCTACATTAGAATAAATTGCAATTTCTGTTTCATCTAGCAGAGAATCAAAGTGATTCTGGCATGAGAAGATTATCTGTGGCCAAAATGATGCTCAAGGGAGACAATATTTGTGAAAACCACTTAGGACATAGCACTGGCACCAAATAACTATGCATATAAATGCTTTCCTCTCTATTCAAATGTGCAATGAATGCAACAATATCCTGGTCACACCTCAGTAAACCATTTTGTCAGATCACCTAAATTAGATTGAGGGTAATCTACAGGCCTTAAACTTATAGGTTACTTGCTGGGATGTCTACTGGAGGCATTTATAGACTTCCCTCAGTGGAAGTTGTGGATGAGAATAATTTGTTCTAATAGTCATGAAGGCAGGAGAAGAAGGTGCTGTGGAACACTTAGAGCTTTGCTAGACATCAAAGAAGCCAATTGACTTTTCTCTTTCTGCTGGACTTCAGTGCCTGGAAGAGAGAGGGTGAAGCTGAT
Source organism: Gracilinanus agilis (assembly GCF_016433145.1). Taxonomy (NCBI): domain Eukaryota; kingdom Metazoa; phylum Chordata; class Mammalia; order Didelphimorphia; family Didelphidae; genus Gracilinanus; species Gracilinanus agilis. The sequence continues at coordinate 197,374,121 of NC_058131.1, read as the reverse complement.
GATTTTGTTCAACTCTGCCTCACTTAAATCCAATTTATACATGAGTCAAGAGGTATCACAACTGATGGCGTTTTGGTTCTTTGGAGAATGAAGAACAACAACTAAGCAACTGCCTGAGGGATCTTGGACAGTCGCCTCACATCTTTGGGGCACAGCATAAATTTAAGGGATTAGATTAGATGAGCTCTAAGGGTCCTTCAATGTGAATCGTTTATTCTATAACATTCTGGGGGGAATAGACTCTACAACCCCCCAGTTACATTACTGGAAATATCTGAAACATGGTGAACTGGATTCTGCAGATAGTAAGGAGACATAATAAATTAAGCAGGGAACATGATAAAGGGAGTTTTTCAGGAAGAGTAACATGGCAGGGGATAGCCGAATCAATTTTGATTAAGAAAAATTTGCAAGATTTGTTAACAGACCCAATAGTCACTGTCAAATTGTATATAGCAGAAGTTTTCAAACATGCAGAAAAGGCTTGCTATATTCCTGAATTCAGCCAAACCAAATTAAATTTTAATTGGGAAATATTTGACTAAGTTAAAATTCAATACAACCTAGATTTTAATTGAGTTTGATTTATACTACTAGTCTTTCCTGACCAGATAATTCAAGAGCTACACATGGTCAACTTTTGATATTACTTGATTGTGCAGAAATATGTTTTTGTTTTCCTTTTAAAAGAGTAGGACTTCCAGATCTATAGAAAGAGAATTGATTTTAGAGTCAAAGGATCTGAGTTCAAATTCTGGCTCTGCTATTGACCTCCTGTGTGACCTTAGGAAAATCATGTCATTCCTGGGCTTTAGTTTCTTCCTTGGTAAAATTAGAGGGTTCTGCTATATGACATTTAAAGTAACTTCCAGCTTATGAACAGCACCAATAAAGACATAAAAAGTTTAGCAACAGTATTTTGTCTTTGAGCAGCAATAAAAATGCTTTCTAAATAAAAACAGATAGCTATAGAGGTAGCACAAGATTAAGCCCACACTTGGAGTTCCCATTGGCTCTTTTTTTAATTTATGGAGTCAACATAGCCTCCTGAATGAATGATGGTCTTATAATTCAAGCAAATTCCTGACTTCTGAATTCTAGCATTCCCTAGCTCTATCTCCTTCACCTATGAGCTTGATTTTAACAGGAAACCAAATTGTCTTTAGGCTTGCATTGAAGAATGAGTTTAATCAGTGAGAATTCAGAACACTATACAGAATACAGTGCCATAGTCAAAAGCAAAAGGTAACATTATTTATAACATTAAAGTATCACAAATATTAAGACAAAAACAGCAATAGATAGGGATGGATTGAATCCCTTTTCTTTTCTCCCTAAAATCATATTACTTTGCATTGTAATCAAGAGAAGAGAGAAACATTTTTTTTAAATAGAATACAAAACACTTGCAAAATTACTGTTGCTGAAACAAAGAGGCCACTTTGTCCTATCTAAATGTTGGGCTTTCCTTAGTGCCTAGAATAATAGTCTTCATTTAGAAACTATTTAATAAATGTTTCCTGAACAAATGAGTGGAATTTGTTATTTATACTTATCCTGGAAAAGCTTTGAAACAAAGGGAAAAATCATTTTGGGAGGAGGGTGTTTAACTGACTCTCAAAGTTTCTTTATATGAGAAGTGTCAAGACAGTGAAATATAGATACTTAAGAGGACTTGCTTATCAGTATTTGCTGATTTGTTTTTTAATGAGAGAAATCATGTATCTGTCAATCTAGTTTTGGATTGCAAGATATAGAAACAGCGCCTGATCTTTTCTTATTCTAATTGAGTTTATTTATTTGTTTATTTTTCTTTCATTTTGTTTTGAATAGTATATAAATCTTTTGAACAAAGGACACTGAGGATACATGGGCCTCGATAGCCTCATTGTCCCTATTTCTTCCAGTAGATCTCAATATTGGTTCCTGATTGAGATGAATATTATAGTCAATAAGCTCTGTCCAAAACTTTACTAAAAATGCTAATTATTGATGATCAAGGGAATTGAAAATCCACAGAGTTTGAAACTAAGACTAGATAAAATTTCCTGCATAAATAGATTTCAAAAATCTGTGGTTGGTGCTCTTTATATTTGAAGAGGACCAAAATGCCATCACATGATTTCTTTGACTCACACATAAATAGGAATTAAACGAGGCCAACTTGCTCAGTGTTGTGGCCTTACTCTAGTCATCAACATCTAGTTGAAAAGAAAAATCAAGATGGCTAATGATGGCACAACATGCAGTAGATGATTTTGTCTTCTTTGATATCTAACCAAGCACCCCCAGCTCCTGTTTCTGCCACCTTTATGGTCATTGGAACAATTTTTTTTACATTTACCTCTTCCACTGGAGAAGTCTTCACATCCTTGGAGTAGATATTGCTCTAACTCATCAACGCGTTTGAGGAGTCTATGGTACTCTCAAACCTGCTGAGGCTGGGGTATGGCAGTTATGCATGATACAACATCTTGAACTCATATATGAGAACAGAGTCTCAGGGAGGCACCAAAGACAAAAAGCATCCTTGAAAAAGGGGTTGGCAAGTTCTTATACTAGAGGCACTAGTCTTTCCTGAACATCCCATAATGATGAACTCCCCAGAGAAGGAAAAGCTCAAGAGTTGTTTAATTGTCTTGGTCACAGAAATTGCATATGTGGATTTCTGAATCATTTCAACTGTTTCTTTTTTGTGTCTTCCATTTTCCTTCTGAAGATAAATATGAGAAAATTGGATCAAAGAGTTGAAATGACTTGCCCCTAAATCACACAGAACAAATAGCAGATTTGAACTTCAAACTAAGGCATTCTGATGCTCCATCCACTATATTTGAATGATTCTGAAATAACTTAAGCATGCTAGTAATGTCTTAAAAGAAATGTTGTTTTGAACAGAGGAAGGGGGAGGTAGTAGTTGAAGATCAAACTCACTAGGACTATCATGGTACAACAAGTTTGTTATACCTTTTTTCTAATGGGTCCTTGTTTCCTTGGCTGAATTTTTATGCTTGAACTATCACATCTCACCTTATCATGATGATCAAAGCAGACACACTGTCCTTTTGGCTACATCTGCCTTGAATTGCAGAACACCTCACTATTATGTATTTCTTTTTAAGTAAATCAAAATAATAAGAGAAAAACAATTCAAATCAATTTCAAAAAAAAATCCTGGGAGTTTCCTGAGCTCATTTTGATGTAGGGAATAAATAATCAGGGATTTTATAGATATCTCCTACTCCCTACCCCTATCAACTTAATTATTTCCCCCAAACCTCACCTAAAGATTTCCAAGGAAGAATGTAGTTTAGTGGTTAGCCAGAAGGAGATGTCTGCTTTTGTAGCTATTTCCATTTGCTTCTCCTGTTTTATAACTTAAAATAAATTTTCCCCACTGAAGTCATTCATCTCAAAAAAAAAAAATAGTAGCTTCAATACTTAACTAGACAAAAGATATCTAATAATCTAATGAATAGTAGAATAAAAATGTTAAAAAAAGTCAAACCTCACTTAATAAGATGCCAACTATCTGAAATTTTCAAATAACTGGATTTTTTCTCTTTTTTTCCACTTATAAGCAAAGAAGCAGCTTACCAAGGATCACATTGACAGCAGAGATTGATTGAAAAAAGGAACTGCTGGGACTCATGCCCTGAGGTCAGACATTTTTCATCTACATCTTTAGTCATAGATTCTTAGATATGGAAGAGGCCTTCAAGGTCATCTAGTCCAACCTCCTCACTTTACTGATAAGCAAACTGAGGCCCAGAGGGGAGAAATGATTTGTTTAAGGTCAAAACCAATTACAGGAGGTTCCATAAATACAATCTCTGCTATGACCTAAGTAGTGCTTTCAGTTGTTTCTCTGTTCCCCATGTAAGAGATACTCAGAACCAGCTTTAAGGTGCTATGCAAATCAATCTGATCTTCAATAAGCATATATTTCTTGTCAAACAAACTAAAACATTCTCTCCTAGAATGAATGACTGAAATGGGCATAAAGGATATAAAGATACCCTTTCAAAAAGATCGAATACCTAATACTACAGTATTTAGAAATCATTCTATCCAACTCCTTCAATTTATATATGCTAAATCTGAGGCCCCAGAAGGATAAATGACAAATGCATATCTCACAGGTAGTCAAAAGAAAAGTCAGCATTAGGAAACAGGCACCCTGTCTCCAAATCCAGTAACTTTACACAATAACAAAAAGAGTTCATTATAGTAGTTTGGTGGCATTTAAAATTTTTGTAAGCCCTGGGAAACTACAACTCCTAGGACTCCCTGCTACAACTTCCCCTGGCACCTCCCACTTACTTTGTGGGAAGAGTTAGAGAAAGGATAAAAGAGAAAGTTTGGCGCCTTCTCTCTCTCTCTCTCTCTCTCTCTCTCTCTCTCTCTCTCTCTCTCTCTCTCTCTCTCTCTCTCTCTCTCTCCCTCTTTCCCTATCTAACCTTTTCCTTTCCTAATCTAAATAAAACCTAACTATTCTAAACCCTAAGTTGCTCTCTGATCTTTAATTTGATCCCTGTTGGGCTCTGGTCAATTTCCCCCTGCCCTGAGCCTGGATGTTACCTTCCTTTCCCTTCCTCTACCTTCCTCTCTCCTTTCTCCCATCTGTCCTTCCTCCTACCTTCTTCTACCTTCCTCCCTTCTCCCCCTAACAGTTTCTTGTCCCTTTCAACAACAACAGATTAAAACACCTCTTTTTCCCCATCAATTCCCTCCCTCTAAGCTACTATGGAAATACTATAGAAATTATTTTTTATTGTTTTTACTGAAACAAAATGTCTCATTTTTTATTGGTGGTATGAATTCTGTATAGGTTTGACTACATGATATCACATATATGATATTGTAAATTTGGGCAATTTTCTCTGTTCAGTTTTCTCTTTTCCACAAAATAGTGAAAAGTTACACATTCTTTCCTTCAACATACTCTGCATTGTTCCATTTCTGTTCTTTTGCTCACACTATTTTCTATGGCTGGAAAGTTCTTCCCTCTCTTTAGCTGTTGAAATTCCACCCATAAATTAAAATTCAAATCAAATACTTTCACATCCAGAAAAGTCTTCAATGACCTCCCCTGGTTAATAACAGTCCACCTCTCTTTTACACAACTCCATTTTACTTATTATTTTCTATGTATGAATCAGTTTCCACTATGTAAATTGAGCCCTATGACAAAAGAAATATTTTTATATAAATTTTTATCTACCTTAGTATCAATTATAAGGCAGAGGACACAGTGGAAATTTAATTAATGTTTGCTGAATGGATGGATGCCACTTTCTTTATAGAAAGAATGGATGTTTGGACTCTTTAAAATAGATAGATGCTTAAACATGCAGAAGAAGCACTAAAATTAGTGGAAGGGATTAAAGTGGGTTACAGTTTGGGAAAGGAAGATGAATCTGAGAGTTGTTCTTAAGGACCATGTCTTCTCCAAAGTAAATATGGTGGCTTGATACATGTCTAAAGTAGTTAAGGGGTGAAGTAAAGGGTTATCAGTCTTTCAGCCTAGATTTTGTGCTTTACTGGATAAAAAAATTCTGTACCTTGTCAGCTTTTATCTTCTTTCTATAAAATGTCCTTGAATTATTTGTTGATCCCCAAATGAAATCATTTTTTAAAAACAATATTATTCTCACAGTTCTACTATCTGGTTGTGAATAATTGAATGCCATAGTCATAGAATAATATCAGTTGCAAGTGACTGAAAGGGGTATAAAAGGACACATTCTAGGTAAGAGAAAGGAGAGGGTTGAGGGGTAAGAATGCTCCCTTTTGAATATGAATGGAGTTCTAGCTCAGCAGCCAATAAAAGTATTCTCATGGCACATAGGAAATACTCTGAGGATATTTACAACTGCTCAAGAGTCAGAGTTACATTTCTCCATCATGTATAACCAAGATAATATTACTCTTGTAAAACATTCTTAAAAATAAAACTTAAATTTTGGGATGGATTTGGGGAAAAGAAGAGCCTATTCTTACATACTCAGATAAGCACAGATGAGGAAAAAGTGCCACTCTTTCACATCTTTAATACAATGAGTATTGTACTTGAGTTTAGTGGATTGGTCTCCCAGAGCTCTTAAATGTGTTCATCTTCTTATAAAGAGCTAATATGAATACTATCTTTTTTTAAAAAAATATAATAGATTTATTGCTCACATTGGTTCATAATATAGATTTGGAGATAAAGCCACCCCACCCTCACCCAACCTGTCACAATATCTTTTAAAAATAAATGTTCTGGGGGCAATGATTTTGGATTGACAGTTAAGACTACAAATGAGAAGTCCTAGGTTCAAATTTGGCCACAAATACTTCCCAGTTGTGTGATCCTGAGCAAGTCACTTAACCCCTGTTGCTTAGCAGTCTTCTGTCCTGGAACCGATACACAATATTGATACTAAGATGGAAGGTAAAGATTAAAACAAACAAATGTATGTTTTTTATTTATTTATTTATATTTAAATTTAAACATTTATTAATAATCATTTTTAACATGGTTACATGATTCATGCTCCTACTTTCCCCTTCACCCCCTGCACTGCCCCCACCCATGGCCAACTCACATTTCCACTGGTTTTGTCATGTGTCCTTGATCAAGACCTATTTCCAAATTGTTGGTGGTTGCATTGGTGTGGTAGTTTCGAGTCCACATCCCCAATCATGTCCACCCCAACCCATGCATTGAAGCAGTTGTTTTTCTTATGTTTCCTCTCCTGCAGTTCTTCCTCTGAATGTAGGTAGCATTCTTTACCATAAATCCCTCAGAATTGTCCTGGGTCATTGTATTGTTGCTGGTACAGAAGCCCATTACATTCGATTTTACCACAGTATATCAGTCTCTGTGTACAATGCTCTTCTGGCTCTGCTCCTTTCACTCTGCATTAGTTCCCGGAGGTCTCTCCAGTTCACCTGGAACTCCTCCAGTTTATTATTCCTTTTAGCACAATAGTATTCCATCACCCGCATATACCACAGTTTGTTCAGCCATTCCCCAATTGAAGGACATACCCTCCTTTTCCAGTTTGTTACCACCACAAAAAGCGCAGCTATAAATATTTTCATACAAGTCTGTTTATCTATGATCTCTTTGGGGTACAAACCCAACAATGGTATGGCTGGATTAAAGGGCAGGCATTCTTTTATAGCCCCTTGAGCATGATTTCAAATTGCCAGCCAGAATGGTTGGATCAGTTCACAACTCCACCAGTAATGCATTAATGTCCCAATTTTGCCACATCCCCTCCAACATTCATTACTCTCCCCTTCTTTCATTTTAGCCAATCTGCTAGGTGTGAGGTGATACCTCAGAGTTGTTTTGATTTGCATTTCTCCAATTATAAGAGATTTGGAACACTTTCTCATGTACTTATTGATACTTTTGATTTCTTCACCTGAAAATTGCCTGTTCATGTCTCTTGCCCATTTATCAATTGGGGAATGGCTTGATATTTTATACAATTGATTTAACTCCTTGTATATTTGAGTAATTAGACCCCTTGTCAGAGTTTTTTGTTATAAACATTTTTTCCCAATTTGTTGTTTCCCTTCTGATTTTCACTATATTGTTTTTGTTTGTACAAAAGCTTTTTAGTTTAATATAGTCAAAACCATTTAATTTACATTTTGTAATTTTCTCTAACTCTTGCTTGGTTTTAAAGTCTTTCCTTTCCCAGAGATCTGACAAGTATACTATTCTGTGTTCACTTAACTTATTTATAGTTTCCCTCTTTATATTCAAGTCGTTCACCCATTCTACACCTTGGTGTAGGGTGTGAGATGTTGATCTAGACCTAATCTCTCCCATATTGTTTTCCAAATTTCCCAGCACTATTTGTCAAATAGTGGATTCATGTCCCAAAAGTTGGGCTCTTTGGGTTTATCATACACTGTCTTGCTGATGTCATTACCCCCAAGTCTATTCCATTGAACCTCCTCTCTATCTCTTAGCCAGTACCATATTGTTTTGATGACTGCTGCTTTATAGTATAGTTTAATATCTGGTACTGCTAGGCCCCGTTCCTTCACATTTTTTATCATTATTTCCCTTGATATTCTTGATCTTTTGTTATTCCAAATGAAATTTGTTATAGTTTTTTTTCTAATTCAGTAAAGAATTTTTTGGTAGCTTGATAGGTATGGTGCTAAATAGGTAAATTAATTTGGGTAGAATTGTCATTTTTATTATGTTAGCTTGTCCTACCCACGAGCAATCAATGGCTTTCCAATTGTTTAGATCTAGTTTTATTTGTTTGGAAAGTGTTTTGTAGTTGTTTTCATATAATTGCTGTGTTTGTTTTGGTAGGTAGATTCCTAAGTATTTTATATTGTCTAGGGTGATTTTGAATGGTGTTTCTCTTTCTACTTCTTGCTGCTCTAGTGTGTTGGAAAGGTATAGAAATGCTGATGATTTATGTGCATTTGTTTTGTATCCTGCAACTTTGCTAAAGTTTTTGATTCTTTCTACAAGCTTCTTAGTTGATTGTCTAGGATTTTTTAAGTAGACCATCATATCATCTGCAAAGAGTGATAGCTTAGTCTCCTCATTGCCTATTTTGATACCTTCAATTTCTTTTTCTTCTCTAATTGCAACTGCTAGTGATAATGGGCATCCTTGTTTTACTCCTGATCTTATTGGGAAGGCTTCTAATTTATCCCCATTGCATATGATGTTTGCTGATGGTTTTAGGTATATACTGTTTATTATTTTTAGGAAAGGTCCTTCTGTTCCTATAATTTTCAGTGTTTTCAATAGGAATGGATGCTGTATTTTGTCAAAGGATTTTTCAGAATCTATTGAGATGATCATGTAATTTTTGTTTGTTAGACTGTTGATATGGTCAATTATGTGGATGGTTTTCCTAATGTTGAACCAACCTTGCATTCCTGGTATAAATCCCACCTGATCATGGTGGATGATCTTCTTAATTACTTGCTGGAGTCTCTTTGCTAGTATTCTATTTAAGATTTTTGCATCTATGTTCATTAGGGAGATTGGTCTGTAGTTTTCTTTCTCTGTTTTTGATCTCCCTGGTTTTGGAATCAGTACCATATTTTGTCACAAAAGGAATTTGGTAGGACTCCTTCTTTGCTTTTCATATCAAATAATTTGTATAGTATTGGGATTAGTTGCTCTTTGAATGTCTGATAGAATTCACTTCACATTCTATCTTCACATTCATCAGGTCCTGGCAATTTTTATTTAGGGAGGTCTTTGATGGCTTGTTCAATTTCTTTTTCTGATATGGGATTATTTAGGTATTCTATTTCTTCTGTTGTTAATCTAGGCAATTTATAATTTTGTAAATATTCATCCATATCTCCTAAATTGTTATATTTATTGCCATATAATTGGGCAAAATAGTTTTTAATGATTGCCTTAATTTCCTCTTTATTAGAGGTGAGGTCTCCCTTTTCATCTTTGATACTGTCAATTTGGTTTTCTTCTTTCCTTTTTTTTATTAGATTGACTAGTACTTTGTCTATTTTATCTGTTTTTTCAAAGTACCAGCTTCTAGTCTTATTTATTAATTCAATAGTTCTTTTACTTTCGATTTTATTAATTTCTCCCTTGATTTTTAGTATTTCTAATTTAGTTTCCATCTGGGGATTTTTAATTTGCTTGCTTTCTAATTTTTTGAGTTGCATGCCCAATTCGTTAATCTCTGCCCTCCTTAATTTGTTAATATATGAACTCAAGGATATAAATTTCCCCCTGAATACTGCCTTGGCCGCATCCCACAGAGTTTGGTAGGATGTCTCATCATTGTCATTTTATTCAATGAAATTATTGATTGTTTCTATGATTCCTTCTTTGACAAATTGGTTTTGGAGAATCATATTATTTAATTTCCAATTAGTTTTTGATGTTCCTTACCAGGTGCAATTACTAATTATTATTTTTATTGCATTATGATCTGAGAAGGTTACATTTATTATTTCTGCTCATTTGCCTTTGTTTGCAATGGTTCTATGCCCTATAACATGGTCAATCTTTGTGAATGTGCCATGCGCAGCTGAAAAGAAGGTGTATTCCTTTTTGTCCCTTTTTATTTTTCTCCACATATCAATTAAATCTAATTTTTCTAGGACTTCATTCACCTCTCTTATCTCTTTCTTATTTATTTTTCAGTTTGATTTATCTAGATCTCAAAGAGGAATATTTAGATCTCCCACTAGTATGGTTTTACTATCTATTTCCTTCTTGAGCTTTGCTAGTTTTTCCTTTATGAATTTGGATGCTATGCCACTTGGTGCATACATATTGAGTAGTGTTATTTCCTCATTGTTTATACTGCCTTTAATCATGATGTAATGACCTTCCCTGTCTTTTTTAATCATATCTATTTTTACTTTAGCTTTGTCAGAAATCATAATAGCCACTTCTGCCTTCTTTTTCTCATTTGATGCCCAAAAGGTTTTGCTCAAGCCCTGAACCTTAAACTTGTGTATGTCCATCTGTCTCATATGTGTTTCTTGTATACAACATATGGTAGGATTTTGGTTTCTAATCTACTCTGCTATTTACTTCCGTTTTATGGGCGAGTTCATTCCATTCACATTCAGAGTTTTAATCATCAGTTGTGCATTTGCTGACATTTTCATTTCCTACCCTATTCCTATCCCTTCTCCTTAAACTATTTCCTTTATAACCAGTGGTTTGCTATTAACACCCTATCCCTTATCCTCTCCCTTGACTAACTTCCCTTTCTACCCCCTCCCTTATTTCACCCACTTTTTGTTTTTAACGGCCTTATGAATCCCCCCCTTCTTCTCCCTTCCCTTTTTTTGACCTGCCCACACCCCTGTTTCCCTTGATTTATCCCTTCTGACTTTCTCAGAAGGGTTAGATAGTATAGCTACTCTTCCCTCTCCAGGTACACTGAGAGTAAGATTTGATTATTACCTCTTAATGCTCTCTTCCTCTCCTTCTTATAATAGTATTTGTCCCCTCTCCTTCCCATGCCCTCTTTGTGTGTAATAGAATATCCTATTTTTCTTATTCACTCAAGTTTCTCTTGGTGTCCCCTGCTATTCAACCCCTCTTTCCCATCCCCCATGTCATCTTAGATTATTTAGTGTTCCACCCTCACCCTGTGAATTATTCTTCTGATTACTATAATAGTGAATATTATAATAGTGAATAGAGTTCACTACAGAGAATTATATATAACGTTTCTCTACATAGGAATACAGATAATTAGATCTCACTGAGGCCCTTAAAAAGGCAAATTTAAAAATTATAAGTTTTCTTTCTTTCCCCTCTGTTTCTTATTTACCTTTTCATGTTTCTCTAGATTTTTGTGGTTCGATATCAAACTTTCCATTTAGCCCTGGGCTTTTCTGTGCAAATACCTGGAATTCTTCAATTTTTGTTGAATGCCCATACTTTCCCCTGGAAATATATAGTCAATTTTGATGGCTAGTTGATCTGTGGTTGCAGGCCCAGCTCTCTTACCTTTCTGAATATCGTATTCCAAGCCTTACGGTCTTTTAGCATGGAGGCTGCCAGATCCTGTGTGATCCTGATTGGTGTTCCTTGATATTTGAATTGTCTCTTTCTGGCTTCTTGTAAGATTTTTTCTTTTGCTTGAAATCTCTTGAATTTGGCAATTATATTTCTGGCCGTTTTCTTCTCTGGATCAAATGTAGTGGGTCTTCTATGAATCCTTTCAATGTCTATATTGCCCTCTTGTTGTAGGACTTCAGGGCAATTTTGCTGAATAATTTCTTTTAGTATGGAGACCAGGTTTCTATTAATTTCTGGTTTTTCTGGAAGACCAATTCTTTTCAAATTCTCTCTTCTAGACTGCTTTCTTGGTCTATCACTCTCTCATTGAGATATTTCATATTTCCTTCTATTTTTTCAGTCTTTTGACTTTGTTTTATTTGTTCTTTTTGTCTTGAGAGATCATTATCTTCTAATTGCTCAATTCTAGCATTTAGGGACTGGTTTTTGGCTCTAAACTTTTCATTTTCAGCTATGATCTTTTGGTTTTCTTTTTCAATCTGCTTCACTTTGCTTTTCAGTTCATTTGATTTCTAAGCCTCACTTTCCAATTGCAAGATTCTATCTTTAAACTGTTATTTTCTTGCCAGATCTCTTCCACCTTCCTCAGAATCTCAGTTTTGAACTCTTCCATAGCTTGTGAGGAGTTTTCCTTATTTGAGGAGTGTCCGGATGCTTGTTTGTTCTCCTCCTCTGTTTGCTCCGTTGTCTGGATTTTCTCTGTGTAAAAGTTGTCTAGTGTTAAAGACTTCTTTTTCTTGTTGTTTATCTTTCTCTTCTGAACTTCCTGAGTCTGGGTAGCCATCATTAGTCCAGCAGCTTCTCAGCTTTATCCTCGCGCTCGGGGTCTTTTGGCTCCTGAGGTCTGAGTTCTGGTTTTTTCCAAGGTCAAGCCCCCTGGTGGACCCCCTTGCTTGATACTCTGCTGGAGGTTCCTTTACAAGTCTTAGGGCGCTGCTTCCACAGTAGTATACCTGTCTGCGCTGGTTCCCCACTCAGGGTTTCAGAGCTTTAGCTCATGGCTGTGTCTGCCTCCACCCATGCCTCTGCCACTCCTGCGCTCTGCTCCGGCGCTCAGAGTCCATGCTCGTTCTTTGGCTTTTTGGGGTCCCAAATCTTGCTGCTCTCAGGAACAGGCCCTGGAGCTGCCAATGACTCGATGGGTGCCCCAAACTTGCTCTATTTCTTTTTAACTGGCTTCGGTGCTATAGGTGTTGTGTGTGGAGGGTATGGGGATGGGGTGGTTGCTCAGCCCGCGATTTAGTGAGAGCTGTTTCATCCCTTTATAGCATGGAAATGTCCTGATTCCATGTACCTTCCACGCTGCACCCTGTTGTGGAGTTCCTCCTTTTGTCTGGACTTGTTTTTATGTCCCCTTGAGGAGTTTTGTGTGTTTCCGTCAGGAGAGGTTAAGAGCTGCTTTTTACTCTGCCGCCATCTTAACCCAGGAAAGTGTTTTTTTATTTTTTACATTTTTTTTCCTTTTCAAATATTGAGTTTCAAATTTTCTTCTTCCCTCCCATTCCACTCTCATCCAATGAAAAGGTAAGGAAATGGTATCAAACATGTGAAATCACACAAAATAGATTTCCATTTTAGCCATATTGCAAAAATAGCATGAGAAAATTATACTTCAATTTATACTTAGAGTTCATCAGTCCTCTTTTTTTCTTTTTTTTTTTAAACCCTTGTACATCGGTGTATTGTCTCATAGGTGGAAGATTGGTAAAGGTGCAATGGGGGTCAAGTGACTTGCCCAGGGTCACACAGCTGAGAAGTGGCTGAGGCTAGGTTTGCATCAGTCCTCTTTCTAAAGGTATGAATAACATTTTTCATCATGAGTCCTTTGGAATTGTTTTGAATCATTCTTTTGAGGAGAAATCAAGTCTTTCACAGTTGATTATTACAACATTGGTAATACTGTGTACAAAGGATTCCCAGTTTTTCTTGCCTCACTTTGCACCAATTTATGTATATGTTGCCCTGTTATTTTGTTTCCTTGTTTTTCCTGAAACCACTCTTCTCATTATTCCTTATAGCACCATATAACTCTATCACAATTAAAATGTAAAACATTTTCCTCAATTGATTAGCATTTTGACAATTTCCAATTCTAAGTCACCAAAAAAAAAAAAGAACTGTTAGAAATATTCATGTACATGTATAGTTCTTTTCCCTTTTCCTTTGGTCCTTATAGGGCACATACCCAGTAGTGGTATTACTGAGTTCAAGTGTCTGCAAAGTATTACTGTGCTTTGACCATAATTCTAAATTCTCTTCTATAATGGCTCAATTGTTTATAATTTCACCAAGTTTGGTAGTGTCTCTTTTCCTTCATCCTCTCCTACATTTGACATTTCTGAAAAATGTAAGACAGTACCTCATAGTTATTTTAATTTTAATTTCAATTTCGCTAATCAATAGTTATTCAAGCATTTTTAATATAATTTTTTTCATTTGTTTGTTACAATAAAGTTCCCAGGTATCTAGCTTCCTTTCTCCCCTCCCCTAACTAGAGCAGATATCATTTGACAAAAAGATGCATGTATATATGAGTATGTCTTGCTCAATTCTGTTTATTAGCTTTTCTCTGGAGGTGGACATATATGAGTTATATTTCAAACATTAAATATATCCTGTATAGAATTTTCTCTGGGTTGTGTTCATTTTTCTCTTGATAATTTCATGTAGGTCTTTCCCCTTTTTAAAAATTAACTTGCTTGTCATTTCTTATGGCTTATTAGGATTCCATCACAGTCATGTCACAAATTCTTTAGCCATTCCCCAATGGAGAGGTATCTTCTCAGTTTCTAGTTGTTTGCCAACATAAAGAGAGATGCTATAAATATTTTAGAAAATATAGATTCTTTTTCTTTTTGCCTGACCAGTACAGGAAACAAATTTCTAAGTGGTATTGCTGGGTAAAAAGTTGAACACAGTTTTATAACTCTTTGGCCATAATTCCTGATTGTAGAGCATTATTTTTTCATATGACTATAAATAGCTTAGATTTCTTATTCTAAAAACTGCCAGTTCATATCCTTTGAACATTTATCAGTTAGTAAGTGGCTCTTATGTTTTTGTATAAATTTGACTCAGTTCCTTATATATATTTGAAAAACTAAGGTTTTATCAGAGAAACTTGCTATAAAATATTTTATATTGCTTCATTGACTATAATATCTGTTAGCACTTTATAGTTTCCTTGATTAACTTTTTTAACTTTTTTTTTCTTTGCATTCTTTGGGATCATGATTGCTACTACTGCCTTTTTTACTTCAAACTGAAGAAAATTCTACTTGTCTTTCATTTTAAGTGTTTGTGTGTGTTTCTGTTTTGTATGTCTCTTGTAAATGATGTATTGTTGCTTTCTTACTTCTAATTCATTCTGCTATCTACTATTTCCTGGGTGAACTCATCCCATTTATATTCATATTCCTACTAATGATTACTGTGTATTTTCCACAAATTTTCTTCTATTTATCCTTCTTTTCCTCTTTTTAACTTATTCTTCCTCAAAAGTCTCTTTGCTTCTATGTCCAAACTTAATCTCCCCTCCCTTTTATTAGTATATTTCATATCCATTATTCTCTTCCCCCTCCTATTTCTCTATTAGGTAGGATAAATTTCTATATCCAAATAGCTGGATACACACTCATCCACACATATGTATATAAGTTAGATGTAGAGAGAATTAGATATAGTTATTTTGAAAGTGATATATTGTTTTAGAGTTTTATAACTATATATATATATAACCATATATGTATATATACACACACACACACACACACACACACATATATATATATATATATATATATATATATATATCCCTCTTTGAGAGTGAAATGCAAGCATTGCCAACAACTCTCCATTTTCTTTTTTATAATAAAAGTTCTTCCATGTGCATTTCTTTTTCATGAGAAAAATTTCCCAATTTTGTCTTTCCCTTTCACCTTTTCCTATTGCATCTCTTTCATCTCTTCATTATTTTTTCAAAGACCATCTCAAACATAATTGAGTTACATTCATGAACTTTGTCTATATAAATTTTTTTATAATTTTCCTAATAATGAAATTCTTAGGAATAAAATGAATCATCTTCTTAGATGCCAATGTAAATAGTTTAACTTTATTGAATCTCTTATAATTAGTCTTTCATTTCTACTTTTTTTATATTTCTCTTGAGTCTTATTTATATTTGAGTATCAAATTTTCTATTTAGCTTTGGTATTTATATCACTAATGCTTGAAAGTCCTCTGATTCATCAAATATCCATTTTTTCTTCAAAGGATTATACTCAGTTTTCCTGGGTAGGTTGCTCTTGGTTATATTCTTAGCTCATTTGGCTTCTGTAACATCATATTCCAAGTCTTTCATATCATTAAAATAGATGCTGCTCAAGCTTATGTAATCCTGACTATGGTTCCATGATATTTCAATTATTTATTTCTGGATGCTTATAGTATTTTCAACTTATCTGGGAACTCTCAAATTTAGCTATTATATTTCTGGAACTTTTCATTTTGGAATTTCTTTCAATTTCTATTTTACCATATGTTTCTAAGATATCATTGTTATTTTCCTTCATATTTTTCTTGACATATAAAGTCTAGCTTCTTTATTTGGTCATGGATTTTAGGTAGAACAATAATTCTTGTCATTTCTCCTCTATTTTCTAAAGCACTGTTTTTTCTAATGGGATCATTTAAAAGTTCTATTTTTTATGGTTTTGACTTTGTTTTATTATTTCTTGAAGTATCATGGCATCATTGATTTCAACTTGTCCAATTCTAATTTAAAAAAATATTTTCTTCAGTAAGACCTTTTACCTCTTTTTTTGCATTTGGCCACTTTTTCTTTTTAGGAAGGGTTTTTCTTCAGTAAATTCCTGGGCCTCTTTTTCCTTTTTCCTTTTTCTACTTCTTAAAGAGTTTGTTTTTTTAGTGAATTTTTGTGTCTCTTTTAATGTTAGATCAATTCTCTTTTTAAGATGTTATTTTCTCCATCAGTTTTTATGCCACTTTGATCAAGATATTAATTCTATTAAATTTTTTGCACTATTATCTCAATTTTTCTCCTACGCTTTCCCCCTCTTTCTTCCAGGAATTCTTACTGGCTTTTTATGATTACCATTTTTCTTTGAGGCTTTGGTTGTAGTTACTTTTATATTGCTGTCTTCTGAGTTTTTGTCTTAGTCTTCCTTGTCATTATAGCAGCTTTTAATTATAAAGTTTTTTCTCCTGTTCATTTTTGCAACCTCTTTTCTTGACTATTAAGTTTATCTTAAAGTTTGTCTTTGGTGACCTGAGCATAAGGAGGTACTGTCCCAAGCTTAAGATTGTGTGTGTGTGTGTGTGTGTGTGTGTGTGTGTGTGTGTGTGTATGTGTGTGTGTGTGTGCAACTAATTTTTTTAGAGGTAGTTGTAGCATCTGTAAGATTTTAGTGCTTCCAAGATGGCGTCCTATGGAGAGATGTGTGATCATTAATTTCCTGATTAACACTATCTAGGAAGTGCTCATCTTACTCTGCAATTGTGAGTGTTTGCATTTCTCTTGACCTTGAAACTATAACCATGTCCCTTGATGTCCTTCAGCCACAGCCACTAGAGGTCCTCTAGCCCTTGGCTAGTCATAAAGAATTTTCAGGATTTATATTTTCTACTTGGGGGAAAATGCTACTCAATTTGTATCAGTAAATTGTAGTCCAGTCCTAGCAAAGGCAGGTTGTAGCTCTCAAAAGATTTTGAGGTACAGATTAGGTGTTTTAGAGGTTTTAACAATAAATTCTTTTATTTTCCCCATCTAGAACACTCTTTAACAATGAATCATGACAATTAAAGTACAAGAAAAACATTAATATAGCTCACATTTCTATTGTACTTTCCAATTAAGAAAAGGCATTTGTTTTCTGAAAATGAATTTTATAACCCCTATAGTACTCCAATATCCATTATCTCATTTAATCTTTTAATAGTGTTCTCAGGTTGGCAATGCAAATATGATTATTCCCAATATAGAGAAGGATAAATTGCAGAACAGAGAAGGGGATTTAGTTTTTTAACATCACAAAGGTGTAAATAGAATACAAAGAAAATAAATATAACTCTCAATCCCCTAATTTTTACCTTTTGACGAACTGTCATGCCTGGAATTTTCACCCTCTTAACTCCACCTTCAGACTACCTTCAAGATTCAATTAAAATCCCCATTTTCCATAAGAAGTCCATCCTGGTTCCATAGTGATAATCAGTTATGTGTGCACAAGATGTATGCAGGATAAACTCTGTATATCTTGTATGTATATCTATTTTCATGTTTTCTCTCTCTTAAGAATATGAGTTCTTTGAGTTTAAGGTCTGTGTCATTTTTATTTTCCTTTTGCTCCAACACTTAACAAAGAAACGCGGCACATAGAAGGCATTTAATAATGACTGCTCTTTGCATATTTGATTTCATATAAACCTCCCAATGGCCTTTGAGTTAAGTTTTACATGTTAATTTGATCATAACATACATGTACTATTTTTTTTACCTTTCTTGTGATGATCTGGTTTGACATTGACGTGGGACTTTCTCTTTTCTGTTTCTTTTTGTCTTCTCTCTTATCAGTATCACATTCACTTAAAAACAAGTTTTTTCAGAATATTTCATTAGAAAGCCTTATTCCAGTAGTAACTTTCTTTATTTCTGAACCTTTACTCATCTATCTACGGCCTTTTAAAATTTGTAAACATTTCTCTTCACAACAAGCAGGTAAGATAGAGAGTGAAAATTTTATTTCCTTCAGATGAAAGCTGAGGAAACTGGCACAGACAGAATAAGAGGCTTGCTGAGCAGGACATAGGTAGCAATCACCCAAACTGGAATTTTAATTTTTATCTTGCCTCTAAGTCTATACTTCTCACTAATTGAACAAAACAATACAACTTTTTAGAAAATTGTCCACCATTTTATTATACGAACACAGATACTAACCACTGTAACAGTGTGGAATGAATTTTGCAAAGGAGAGCAGTCAATTAGAGTTGAAGCTGGCTTCAGGAGGTTCCGTTTGGGAGGTGACAGTGAAGAGGGAATTTGGTGAAAATTCTGAAGATTCTAAACTGAGGACGGCCAAGTGCCAAAGACTCCTGAGAGGACATTCAGTCTTGGGTAGGCTTGGGGATAGATTGTTGTGGGTGGCCAGGAGGTTCTGGACAGGAAATTAGCTCTTTGGAACCCAAGATTCACAGGAAATCTGGAGACTTTAATAGCAAAACCTTTCTACTGACTTCATTGCAAATGAAAAAGAAACCGAAAGAGTTGTGCTCCATAATTGGCATTAGTGTCCGGACTCCGGAGGGAGCGGGCACCTGGGGGACCTTTCCCAGATCCCTCTTTTACCCCTTCCTGGCAGTTATTCCCCTATTTGTTAGATGGTTTTAAGGATAGGATATTAAGAGGGGAGGGAGGGTGAGCTTCTAAGACAAAGCTACAGAGGAAACCAGAACTGCTCTCTTGTTGTGGGGTTCATAGTGGATAGAGAAGTTATCCCTGTACCCTCCTTCTTCAAAAGACCTCAAACACCTTCATCCCATTGTCCTGAATTCCCTCATCCTTATAATACATCTTTATTAGTTCATTAGTGGTGGTTTGTGGCTGTTACTCGGAGGGGAGGAAGACCTATCTTGTGGCTGAGGGGAAGATGAATACCAAACACCATCTGTAATGCAAGGTGGCTAACAGAAACTTTTTGCTTCTGTAATTTCTAATGGTCACAAAAAGTCAGTTAAATACCTTAGAATCTTCATAAAGTCAGTTAGAACTTAAAGCTATAAATAGAGGTGAAGTTCCAACTGATGAGGCTTTTGCCTTCTGGCTTTCGCTGTGGCTGGAGGCTTTTGCTTTGGCCTTTTGGCTTGGATTGGCTTCAGCCTTGGCCTGTGCTTATTTTGTCTTGGAGAAATTTGGACCTCTCTCATTTCTCTGGACCTCTCCCTGATCTCCCAACTCCATCCCTCCCCTTCCCTGAATTTCCTTTGGGTCCTGGGTGGAAGGGAGGGCTTGATGATTAGACATTATGGGTTTAGTTTCTATAGGCTACCAGAGTATCCTCAAATAAGTTACCCCTAGTTTTAATGATTTGATAGAGACTTTACTTAAAGGGCAGTCAAATCTTCCTGACTGGGAGAGCTGGACTCTCTCTGTCTAAACCTCTCCAATACCAATCCCCCACCATGACCCCTCTCCCTAGCAGCAGTTAGAAAACCCTGAACCCCTCTCCCCTTCTGACTGATCCTGATATTAATAAATCCTCCGGTGAATCATTGTATAGAAGATTGAGGCAAGGGCTAAAGAGGGAGGAATCATTTTCTTTTTATTTCTTGAAAGAACTGGGGGCATCCATGTTGGCAGGAAGTACCTACCCAAGGACTTCCTCCAGCCATCAGTTTGACTGGCAGGGAGGGGCCCTCTCGACTCCTCCCTCAAGAGACTGAGACTAACAAGAGAAACCCTCCAGCCAAACCTAAACATTTCTTACTGGCCCTAGTTTCCTCCCTGTCTCTGTCTCAAGCCTCTGAGAATAAACATGTTTGAGCTGCCCTCTCCTACATACCCCATTTCCTTTATCTCCTACATACCTTCCCGTATCTTCATTCCTCCTCCAATCACCTTAAAAAAATCACATAATATCCCCATTATCCTTCCTCATACCCAAATTGCCTTCGAGATGCACTCAGATTACCTTATTTATATTCTTGATAACATTAATTAATCTTCCTGACTGCCCTTTAAGTAAAGTATCTATCAAATCATTAAAACTAGGGGTAACTTATTTGAGGATACTCTACTTGCCTATAGAAAACTAAACCCACAATGTTCAATCACCAAGCCCACCCTTCCACCAGGACCCAAAGGAAATTCAGGGAAGGGGAGGGATGGAGATGGGAGATCAGGGAGAGATCCAGAGAAATGAGAGAGGTCCAAATTTCCCCAAGACAAAATAAGCACAGGCCAAGGCCGAAGCCAATCCAAGCCAAAAGGCCAAAGCAAAAGCCTCCAGCCACAGCGAAAGCCAGAAAGCAAAAGCCTCGTCACTTGGAACTTCACCTCTATTTATAGCTTTAAGTTCTAACTGACTTTATGAAGATTCTAAGGTGTTTAACTGACTTTTTGTGACCGTTAGAAATTACAGAAGCAAAGAGTTTCTGTTAGCCACCTTGCATTACACATCGTGAAGGGCAAAGCGTCTAGAACTGAGGAGGGAGGCGGGTTGTCTCCATAGTGCTGGCTCTGAGGGTGGGATCTAATCCAGTAGGGTCACAACTGATCCCCAACACCTTCATTCAGCATCCTCACTATAGATTTGTCAGTTGGGAACCTTTATGAGTTTATTCTCTCATAGGTCTTCCCTGGGGTATGGGTGAATGAATAGCTGATATGGCCCATTGAAAGTTAACAAGGGGGGAGGCTAGATACTCACCATCTACCATCAATGCTCACCCATCTACATTTGTGGCAAAGCAAAAACAAAACAAAGAACCTGATTTAATCACAAAAAGCCATTTTTTTAAACAAAATACTGAAAAGCAGTCAGAAGGCAGCCATTTTGGATGAGACCCTCCATTTGGCTACAAAAACCTCACAAAGACAAAAAGCAAAGAACAGCAAAGCAGAAAGGCTGACTAGCTAAGCAGATATATTTAAGCAGATACAGTGAAACATGGCCTGGGAAATGGGAAGAGCTTTATTTGTGGTACTGAGTAGCTCTATCAAGCTATATTCTTTTGAAACTATAATGTATGGACTTTGGGCAGAGACTATACCAAATTACATATTGAGCTTCATTCATTTAATAGATTCTTACAACTGGTTAAAGATGGAGATAGAACAACTGATAGCATTTACTTCACAATTATGGCAGCTATCATTTCATTCATGAGAATGTGCTAGGTGCTAAAAAACCTGATGGGACAGTTACTGGGACACAAGACTGAGCAACTTTAAAAGCTATTAGCTAAAATGATACAGGAAGAAATATCCAAGATGGGGGGAAAGATGGGGGAAAAGACAAATGGCCAGGACAATATATTAATAATGACAGAGACTAATGACAAAGAGAATATAGACAAGCAGGACAATGACACTGAAAGGAAAGACACCCCACTAAAAGGGGCAGAAGCAACCACTCCTCTCCTTTCTTTACATGATAAGGCAATTTTAAAGGCAGACCAAGGTATCATCCATTTAAAAACACATACCCCATTTACTATCAGTGATTTAGACAGCCTCAAAAAGAGATTCAGCAATTGGAACACACAACCACAACAATGCTTGAAAGAATTTAGGCATGTGGTGAAGATTTATGATCCTTCTCACCGTGATGTTGAAATTCTTTTAGGAGAATTATTTAGCCCCGTCCAAGTCCAACAATTTATTAGGGAGATCTGGGAAAATAATCATCTAACATCATGACCAGAAGTGTATGATGACATGTAGTTGGCTAACCCACAAACCTTATCTAAAACACTGTAGGCAAGATTTAATGGAGGGAATGGCAAAATTAGCTAAAAGACCAAATGTCTGGACTCTAAGGCACTTAGGCAGAAAGGTGAAGATCACCCCAATACCTTACTTGACCAGTCCTCAAAATCGGAGAATTCATTCTCGGGTTTACCTTTGGGGGGAGGCAAAATTTGCAACACATTTGCAGACAATTCATCAAGGGAAGTAGTTTACCCATCAAGTCTTACTTTCAGTCTCAATGTCCTGGGTAGGAGGAATTACCTTTGGAGGAATTGAGGAAAATAGTAAACTATATCCAATCAGGATCACATGGGATGATAGAGAATTAACAGAAAGAGAAGCCTAAGGATGAAATCATTAGTGACCTTAAAAAGCAACTGAAAGAAGCAAAATCTACATTTAAACAAAAATACAAAGAGGAAATAAAAAATTTACAACCCTACAAGCTAAGAACAACATGAATAGTCACAATACCAACCTAGACAGAGAACTGACATAGGAAAATGCTACTTTTGTGAAAGAAGGGGCCATTTTGTAAAAGACTGTTGGTATAAACAAAAAATTAATTTCAAAAATCCAAATAGCACAAATAACTGAAGGAAAACTTACTCTTAGAGCTATTCCAATTCAAAATACAATCAAAATAATTCTTATGCCAGGAAAAATGATAGATGCTGTGATCATTAATGTGGGGGTGCAAAAAAACACGCAGCAAATCACCAGACTTAGGTACTATGGAGAGGTACATATCACAAGCAGTGAGACCACAATATTCATTTACACAAGCTAGTGTATGAAGCCAGGACTCTGTGTTAGCACTCAAAATCATAGGGAAAGAGTGCAAAGGCAAGGAAAGGACAAAAAGCCAATTAGACAAAAGTTTGAACTTTAAAATAGTGGATGGGGATGGTGGAATAATGGCTGAAAGCAAAGAAACCTTAGATGAAGAAATGGAGTTACAGAAAGACTTGCAAAGTATAAAAATGACATTTATGGGACAGAAACAGCAAAGATAATAGAGGAAAATCAAAAAATATACAAACAGACATACTTACAAACATAAAAACATGGAAAGAGAGTATAAGAGACATGATTTTGGGAAAAAGCAAAATCAAAGACAAAAATCAAACCAAATCACAAGAAAAAGCAAAGACAAACCTCAAATTTGCAACACATACAGAGATGCAAAATCAAAACACAATGACAGAAACTTCACCACAAAAGCAATTATTGACCAATGAATGCACAAAACTTAAAGAGATAAAATCATTTGGATGTTCTGATCAATTCAAAACACAAACTGCTACAGAAATAGATAAAACAAAACAGATCTGTACGTATGGGAATGGGAAGGAAAGATTAGTAAAAGGTCTTTAGTCACACAAGAAAATAATCCCCCCAAGAGGAAGGGGAAAATGATATTGCAAATGACTTTTCAGGAAATGACAATAACTTCAATGCTAAATCCAACCTGTAAGGAGTTTGTTCATGCCACATCCAGAATGGATGCTGTCCCAAACATACCAATCTTGTCATTTTACAAACACACAGAAATGCAGGTGGAAAAATCACAAGAGTCAAAGAAAAATCAAGGACAAAGATATGTAAAACCTGAGGTGGCAACAGAAAGAAACTAAACCAATACAAAATTTTTGTTGCTTACTGAGGGGAATAGCAAAAAGTATCTGAGACAAAGCTTAACTGAAGTCTATCTGGTTAATGCAAAAGTCAAGGAAGTATCAAAGAACCCAAAATACAAAGAATTTATCCTTGCAACAGATCCCAAGGAAAACTCTGTACCAAAAGTACCAATTCTTACAATTTCCAAACACATAGAAATGCATGCAGAAAAATCAACTAGATTAAAAGACCTTCAAAAGCAAGCAAATAAGCAAACTTATGCAGAAGCAGGGGATAATGAAAAGGAATACAGAAATGCAAGACAAACTGTATCTACATTCAAACCTGCTAATGCAAAAAGTAAAGAGACAAGAAATCTTGCAATGAAACCTTTAATCACAAGTTTTTCTTGACTCAAACAAAATTAAGATCAAACAGAAATGATCAAGAACACAAAAGAATCTTTTCCTTACCCAAACCTAATAATACAAACAGAATCAAATAATACCTTAATAGGCTATAAAAACATCTTGTGTGATATACATTAATCAATAATATTGTGATGAGAGTGGTCACACAACACAATCAATCACGAGTAAAGAAAGAGCAAGGGGGAGTGAATCTCAAAGGGGAAACAAGCAACTTTGGAGGGAAACAGACTGGGGTGGAGATAGCACAAGGGAAGGACTGTGATACCATTGTCAACATCAATCCACTGGTACCAGTCCACCAAGATGATGAAGAGAAAGAGTCACACGTGAATATTAGAGTTGCAAATGACATTTACCCTGCACCAAATAACTCAAATACTACAAAAACTATCTCCAAACTATCTTCAAAAGTTAACAAAGTCATTGACATAACACAGGAGAAAGAAAAATTACAGAAGCAACTGCACCCATGAGCCAAGCCATTCCTAGAACTGAAAGCAATGAACCATACATAACTAACATGCAACCAGAAAATGATCTAACAAACATGGACATTGAATCCATTTTAGCATTAGATATAGTTCATACCAAGTTATCTTGAACATATCCTATTCACACAGACTCAGATGATGTGAGTTCTGATGATGAAGGGGAAAGAAAAAGACTATATCAAGAGGCAAATGTGCCAGCAGTCATAATACCAGACATAGGCATTGCAGAAAGAAGGTTATGGTTATCATTAGGACACTAGTTGTGATGAAGAAGAACAAATAGAAAATCCATATCCAAAAGAAACTAGGCTTAATTTGCAACAAGACAAAGAGATGGTAACAATTCAGCAACTCTCACACCTAGAGTCTGAAGGGCATAATTTCATAGCTAGGAATGAAGTCTATAAGAAGAAAGTCAGCAAAAAGAAAGAGTCCTATGATCTGGGGGAAAATATGCACTTACACATGCCCACAAAAACACACATTATTTCTATATGTATATGTAGTTCTGCATATTATATATATATATATATATATTTATTACATATATTATAAGCATACATTTAGTTAAATGTATAAAAATATCACACATAACTTATATATGCATATTTAATGTAATATTTCTATATACACATGCATATATGTATAACTATATTTTGTATGCATTTGTATGTGTTTATTTCTGGGTATATTATTGCATCTTATATATGTGTGTATATACATGTGTGTATACACTATTAAGTATATTGTATATAAAGAATCTCAAGATATAATCATATGATTATATCTGGACAGTCTTTCACTACTTGGCTTTTTTTTTTTTGGTTTGTACAAAAGCATCCATTCTTGTTCTGTAAATAAAAACCATTCTCTATTTCTATAACCCTACTTATTTCAACTCTTACTTTCCTTCTATGACATCAATTCCTAAACAGTTACAATCCTCCTTCTGCTTTCAGTTCTTCCATCAGTGCTATTTTAAAATAATAACTCCTTCCCATACAATCATACAATTATATAAATTCACCTAATTTAAACCATGCTCCTTCCTAATTATCTACAAATCTAAATGCCATTGTCAGGTAACAAAGTTTGAAAACATGATTGCAGAAATCTAGGACTTTTTCCCCCTATTTATTATTTAATGGATTTAAACTTTCAACTTTACAAATTAAATAGATTATGTTTTTATGGTCTTCAGATACTCTAAACAAAGTATACATACATACATACATACATACATACATACATATATATATATATACATATATATATATATATATATATATATAGAGAGAGAGAGAGAGAGAGAGAGAGAGAGAGTTAGATGTTTAGTTTAGATGTTAACTCCACATAAACACCATTCTTCCCACTGCCATCTTTTCTCAATCTCTTTTCAGAGTCTTATTCCAAGTATCTGGCTCAGTTTAGTTTAAATGTTACCTCCACTTTTAGTGTATGAGCTCTTGAGAGCAGAGATTACTTTTGTTTGCTTGCTTTTTTATACCCTGTGCTTAATAAAAAGCACAAGGTAAGCACTTGAAAAATGCTGCTTGACTTGACTTGACTTGTGTTACTCCTGCTGTTTTGTTATAGTTACATATACAGAGCTAGGAGAGCCCTTAAAAATGATCAAGTACAGCTCAGATGTATTGAATATGAGGAAATTGAGGGAAAGAGAGGCTAAATAAATTATCCAAAGGCACAGATATTGAAAGAAACAATGCTTGATTTGAATTTAGCAAGTGTTCTGATGCCCCACTAGGAATGAATGAATGAAAATAGTATTGGTTAAGTTCTTAATCTGTTCACAGCATTATAGGGATACAAACACAAGATGCCTCTCACAAAGAGTTCACATTCTAGTGGGGGAAATAACATATAAGGACTGCTTTAGCTACAAAACAAATGGAAACATCCCTTGGTCCTTAGGATGTAACAGTATAGAAAATAATTATATGTCTGTTCTTCCGCGTGATTTACACTCAGAATCATGTTAGTGCCTGATATTAAACCATTTGAAAGTGCCAAGTATTTTGGTGATAAGAACATTATTCTTTGTATATTTGGAATATATGTCAGTCGAACTTTCAGGAGCACTTTCCAGGTTGCATCTATATAGGAGCTGCCTTCCAAGATGATAGTCAAGGACTATTGGGAACCTCATTCTTCCCAAGATTCTTGGGGTCAGTGTATCTGTGCTTTCTCCATCAAGATCTGAGGGAAGATACTGATTAAGGTGTTAGTTGTAATGATGGTAGTGCTTTGATTTTCTTTGCACATGCTATCTCCCCTCTCTCCCTCATGTGGGATCCATATTGCTAAGAGGGGTTCAGGCTGCAGCACAGAATTCCATAGTGCCCTCTAGAACTCTGAGAGAGGGGGCAGTTAGAGGCAGTTGGAGTCCTGCTATAAAAAGGCAGGCCAACTGTCTTAGGTCTTAGGTCTTGGGTCTTGGGTCTTGATCTCTGAAAGCTGTGCGGCTCTTAGCTGAGCCATTCAGTCTCCGACAGCCAAACCTGTTTTACTTTGCTTAGACCTTTTCAACAATATCACTGTTTACCTTAGTTTAGCTATCTAGGTTTAGAAGAAGAATATTTATAGGGTTAGAGAGCAGTTCAGCCATTCAAGATACATTTCCCTCTTTGGGGTGAGGGGCTGTTTTAGACATAAATGTTAGGTAGTTTTCTCCTTATATATTAACCCTAAGCCTTATTCCCTCTTCCCATTTCCTGATATCATTAAACCTTTATTAACTAGGAACAGTGTCTGGATATTGATAATTTGGGAAACATACATCCTCTATTAGCCAAATTCCTCTTACTGGTGTCCCTGAAGTTAATCCTAATCTATGAGCCAGTGAGTTTATAAAACAGTAAGCTTCACCAATTCTATCCTGTGGGGAAATAATTCAGAGAAAGATATCATCATGAGGAGTTTAGCCTTTCCTCACTTACCATGTAGGCCCTGAAGTTTTCAAGCCAGATTGTTCACCATTATCAAGCTGTTAATTGACTCCAACTGCTTAGTGGGAAGGGGGAGTTGAAGGAGCATTTCCACAAGCTCCTGCCCCTCCCTTCCTGCCAGCCTGCTTGTGTGCTTGTGTCTCTCCAAGGACCTGGGATTAGGGAGACTACATTGCCTTCTATAGTTTCCCTGATCCTACACTCTGGGTGCCTGGCTGCCTCACTGGCTTGTTTTATGTATGGGTGGCAGTTGGTTGGTTGCTGGTGGAAATAGATAGTCCTTTCTTCATAAGTAATAGTTACCCATAAAATGACCAAGAAGGGTGAAGAAGCAGGAGCAGGGGCCAGATGATGCTGCCCTAGCCATGTTGGGTCAAGCTTGATTACCAGTTACCTGATTAGTATCAGAATGAACTGAGGTGGCATGAGCCTGGCATGAGCCATGAGGAAGTTGGAAACCACCTATATAAGGGGCAAACCTGAACCAATCCTGGCCTTAGTCCTGAGATGCAACTGGGAAACAAGGGAGGTTTCTTAGCCTTAGGCTAGGGCAGAGTATATTCTGATATAACTCTCAACCTTTATCAATTAGAAATATATTCAAACTTATCAACTTCAGTTCTCTGATATTTACATTATCAAGAAGATTTATTCAAAACCAAACAAATCTCTGCTGAACAAAACTTAAAATCAGAAGAGGTCAGGCCTTTTGGCCCAACCAGGCTGCCAAGCCATCCAAAGGCTCCTAAATATCAGTTAATTATCTGGGAGATTCAACAACTATTCATCAACTTAGATTTAACTTAGAAATCCTATTCCCACTTTCCATCATCAATCCCATTTTCCCTTTCATCTATATATACCAACATTAAACCATTTTCAAAGAAGCAAACTGCAAACCTCTCTGTGATTCTCAAGATTCCAGATAAACCATATCAGTTGAAGAAGTTATCTGGGTTGATAGGGAATTACTTCAAAGTTATGAATCCTCAAATCAGATTCTGAATTAATCCACAGTCAGAACTAGTTACCTAAACTAATTAGTCTTGTTACATCTAACACATGTTTACCAGTTTAGTAATTAAGAGAATTATATTCATCTTCATTAGTTACTTAAGGATTTAGGTAGAACTGATCAGCTGTGTTTACCAATCAGCTGATTCTTCAGTTCTCAAGCTCTAATACCAAAGAACTGTTAGAAAAGTTATACAATTTATTGGAGTAAGAAGATTCAACACATTTCTTACTGAGCCCAACTGCACTTGGGATTGACTTTTTGGGATTGTTATTTATATTCGTGATACATTAGGATCAACACCCCAGGAAATTATCATAACAAGGAGTCAGATAATGCTGCCCCTCCTAGGGCTCCTCTATCTGCCTGATGGTAGAAATTGTTCTGGAGTGGTAGATGGTAAAGAAGAAAGTGTATAACCCTCCCTTCTCCAACATGATTTATCCCTCAATGATGACTTCAGAGGTTGGGTTGGTTAGTAGGTGTACCACAACAATTTTTCCCCTCTACAATGTTGATTTGACTTAGGGGCAAGACGTAGCCCCTAACAAAGTGTATGGCACATATTAACTACATATATTAAAAATGCTCAGTCACTGGTTGATTAGATCTCAATGTCTTGGTCTATAAAATACAGATATTGGTCAGAGTAAAGACAAAACTTTGGTCTAGCTGTAAATCCAATTATAATGATCTGTCACCTAACCATGCACAAATCCATGACAGATATTTATTTATACATCTGAGTCAAAGCAGAAATTAATCCATAAATAAACACGTATGAAAGCACTAGCCTAAGCAATAGGGAAGACAAAAGGAGCTAAAAGAGAGTGCCTACCCTCAGGGAGTTCACTATCTATTGGGGAAGATGACATGTAAAACAAAATCAAAGCAAATAGGATAAATAGGATATAATGTAAATAGAGAAAGCACTGTAATTAAGAGGGATTAGGGAAAGCTTCTTTAGAAGGTCATAGAATTACAGATTTACATTTAGAGAGGACACTGAAGGACATCAATTCCAAGTTCCTTATTGTACAGATGAGGAGATAAAAGCCCAGAGAGATTTAGTAAATTCTCCAAGGTTGCACAAGTTGAAAGTGACACAGCTATTTCAATTCTTCTAACTCTAAATCCAAAATCCTTTCTACTCCTCTATGGAAGAATGATGTCTAAGTACATCCCCAGTCTATTGTTTCAGCAACTATCTGGGAAACCGATGCTAAAATTCAACTTTTCTTTAATAATTTAAGTAATAATAAAAGATCAGAAAGTGTTGCTCTCTATAAGTATAATAGAATGGTTTCATCCTTTATAGGCTCAGGCTTGCAATTCAGTCACCAATGGGAGCATGATTACTGTACTCATTAAAAAACAGCTTTTTCTGCAGTTTAAGGAGAGGTCGACTTATTTTTCTTTTACCAAGTTGACAGAATATAATTGTTTTCTGAAGACATCTCTTTTAGAGAATATGTAGTGTTTTTAAATATACCTTTTAAATTAAATATTTACTTTGTGCTTTAGATGGTAGCATTTTCAGCATGCAATTTGGAAGTGAGACGTCAGCCCCAAGACATCTGTTTCATTACATTTTGGAAGGGGGGAAATGGTAAACTAAAAGCTGCTTTCAAAATTCCATCTGGCAAGCCAAACTCTGCTACTCAAAAAAAAAAAGTTCTCCAAGCATGGAAGCTTAGATAGAGCTTAATTAAAATCAATAGAGAATCTGCCAAAGGGGGAAAGCACATACACTCACTACGTTTCTTGTGTGATATTTTATTTCTGGCTCAACATCATTCTTCCTGTTTTCTCTGCTTTCCATTTACAAACTGGTCTTCAAATGGACTTTTTTGTTGTTGTTTGTAAGTAGCTCATTTCACTTCCAGAAATTAAATTCTTGGATTTCAATGGCTAGACTAAATGTACTTTTTTTGGGGGAAAAGGAATAAGCTTATTTTCTAGATTGTAGCTGTAGACAATGTATTATTGTGAGAAGTATGGGAGTTAGGAATCGTAAATTTAAGTTAGAGTGCTTCTAATATCAATCAATCAACTTATTTTTATTATGTCTACTATGAGCCAACTACTGTGCTAGGTGTTGGGGATCCAAGAACTAAAAAAAAAACATTATCTCTCCCCATAATGATCCTAATTAATGACACTAAGTAAGCTACTTTCATTCTCTGGGGCTCAGTTTCTCCAGATGCTCAATAAAGAGGTTGGATCTCTAAAGTCTCTTTGAGTTCTAATATTTTAGACTCTGCTCTTATTAGGAAAATGACAACCTAAAGTGGAGCCCTTAAACTCATTTATTTATTTAGAAGTTTCAACTATTATTGTCCTGTCCTCTTAATTGGATTTTCATCCATGGTATTAAAATCTACCTAATAAATTCTTTCTGAGAGAAATAAAACATAACATTTAAAAAGTATAATGTCCTCTTTCCTAGACTCATCACAAAGAATGTAATCATGATTTTTTCTGGAAGATTCCATTTTCATCACAGTCTTTTGCCTCTGCTCATTATCTGCATTGTTTACACTAGGCTTTCAAATACTTTTTAAAGTAATTATTTTTTCTTTCCTTCTCAATACTTGTAAGTTAGTGAGACAGCTAAGTATTTCTTATATAAGTTGCCTCTTGTTTGCTTTTTCTTAAACCATAGCCAAAAGCATAAAAGAAATCCCCAAACCTTATATTAAATGGTGCACTCATTTTTAATAACAATCCACATTTTAATTGCTAAGCATGCTGACTCTTCCCAATCCGCACTTAGGAGTGAGACTCACAAAGCCAAAACTAACCATATTTGAGCTTAGAATAAATTCTTTTGCAGAGGAGGGAAGCAAGGATGACATAAGAGTTCCACTCAGGAGGAGCTTAGTCTAGAACAGAAGTTTGCCAAAACCCCTTGAGAGGTTACAAGGAGAGAATAAATTGAAAAAGTGAAATGCCATGATGACTAGCCTTTGAAGTGATTGCACAGACCCTATATGTCTTATGCATGTTATTGCCCTGGTTGTACAAGAAAGTAGGATTAGTGATAGATCATTTAGACTTTCTTTCTAAAACAAGTAAAAGAGCTGTGTGACCCTGGGCAAGTCACTTGACCCCCATTGCCCACCCTTACCACTTTTCCACCTATGAGCCAATACACAGAAGTTAAGGGTTAAAAAAAAATAAAACAAGTAAAAGGAAATAAATGAAAACACATAGATCTTGGTGCACTTTTCTTCTTGGGGATTTTCTTAGGCAAGTCACTTAGCTCTCTTTGTCTTAACATACTGGAAAAGGAAATGACAAATCACTCCAATATCTTTGCCAAGAAAACCTCATAGACAGTGTGGTCGATGGGTCATGAAGAGTTGGACACAACTGTAAGAATAAAAAACAATGATCTAAGGGGCAGAATCTATTCACCTCTATCATGGGGTTAATGGACACCTATGACTTCTGTAAATGAATTTCAGAAGATTCCATGAACTTATATAGGAAAAAATATTTTATATTCACTAATCTCTAACTGAAATTTCAGATTTTGTTCAACTTTGGTTTAAAAAGGAAGAGAAAAAAATTCTGTGAAGAGGCACATGGAGTTTGCCATAGTGCCAAAGTGGTCCATAAAAATGGTCAAGAAAATATGAATCCCAATATTTCACATATAAATAAAGTAAGATCCAGAGATGGACAGCTATTTACTTTAAGTAAAAGACTTAATAACTACCAGTTGCTAGAAGAGTGATATACCCATTGCTATGTAGCTTTCAATCAGTGGGAGAAGAGAGGAAGAGCTAGATTTTAATATGGGTAATCTGATTTGAAATTCAATATTCTTTACAATTTTAGAGATTATTCAACAACAACCCAAGGAGACTGTCCACCAAGAGACATATATTGTTTCCTCCAATTCAGGAAGTAACTAGCTATTTAGTAAATCATAGCATTAGTCCTGATGTTTAGGAATAACTTTATTGGCACAGATCCTATTAGTTTTAGCCTTTACATAGAGTAGTAATGAAATACTAGAAAGAGACCTGAACTTTGAGTCAGGAGAGATCCGAGGTGATACAATGAATAGAGCACCAGGCCTGGAATCAGAAATATGTGACTTCAAATCTGACCTCAGACACTTATTAGCTGCATGACCCTGAACAATTTTCTTGACCCTGTTTAAAAATGAGTTGGATAAAGAAATGCCAAATCACTGCAGTATATTTCCTAAGAAAAACCCAATTGGGGGTCACAAAAATTAGACATGACCAAAATGACTAAATAACAAAAATCACTACTTTGATGATAAATAAATGAACAGGCAATTATTAAACCCTTGCTATGTCTCACACTTTATTAGTCTGTGTGGCTATAGTAACAAAGTAAAAACAGTCCTCACCCTCAAGACCCTTCCATTCTAATGGGAGAAATAAATGAAATAAATCAAAATATACAAGATAAATACAGAATAGATGGTTGAAAACCTAAGCGGAAATTGTACTAATAGCTGATGGAATCAAGATAGACCTTTATGTAGAAGTTGTACCTGAACTAATAATAATAGTGAGTGGTTGGAAGAAGAAAATCCCAGAAATGGGACACAGAAATTAAGGAATGTTGTGTGAAAGTAACAGAATTTGATCATTATGGCTATATCATAATGTGAGATGAGAAGCAGAAATAAAAAAATTTTGAAGGGGCCATATTATGAACATCTTTAAATACCAAAATATTTTATATATGATCTTTGTACTATAGAAAAACACTGGTGTGTTTTGAGCAAGAAGGTTACATGATCAGACTTGATTTTAAAAAAATAACCTTGGCTGCTGAGTAGAAGAAAAACTGGATTATGCAGATAATCTTCCCCAAAGGCTAATTATAAGGTCATTACAATGGACTCTATTAGAGGTGGTGGCTATGTGAGGGGAAAGTAGGTATTTTATGTGACATATGTTATAAAGA
This sequence comes from Gracilinanus agilis, assembly GCF_016433145.1. Lineage (NCBI taxonomy): Eukaryota > Metazoa > Chordata > Mammalia > Didelphimorphia > Didelphidae > Gracilinanus > Gracilinanus agilis. The sequence continues at coordinate 197,340,596 of NC_058131.1, read as the reverse complement.
GAGACTTTGCATCATTTGGCAATTGATTGGATATATGGGTTAATCAAGAGAGAGGAATCAAAGATGATTCAGATTGTAAAGCTGGGTTCCTGAAAGAATAGTGATGCACTGGATTGTAACAGGGAGGTTTAAAAATAAAAAGATTTAAGGAGAAAGATGATCACTCATGTTTTAGACATGCTGAGGTTAAGATGTCAAGAGGACACATCAAATTTGATATGTCCAACTTGGAAAAATTATCCAACAAAATGAAGTAGCACCACCCAGATTACTTCCCTCCTTATCCTTTCCTCAGGTAAGAGCCAACTGAGCCCCCAAAAATGGAAAAGGAAGAAAATATAAAAGCTGAGAAGGCAGAAATTGGTGTCAATAGAAATTACAAGGAAGCTGATTTTGGCTGACTATAAGGAAAAAAAAAGATTTCCTCCAAATTAGTAATGCCCATATCTATATGATATGTCACTTGAGGTATTTTTTTTATACACTATAGGTTTAGTATATTATTGGTTGTCTTTTATTATGGGTTAAACAACCACTTATTATACATATAACTCATACTTCTGAGAAGCAGCCTGGTATAGTTGAAAATAGACTTGAAATAAGAAATAGATTTGAACACCGCTTCTGACACTGACTATGGACATCAGAAAGTCTCAATTTTTTCACATATAAAAGATTATACAAAGTCCAGTAGGTACATGCCTCCTAATGTTGTTATGAATACCAAGGGAAATGAGGTATACAAAGTATTTTAAAGCATAAAAGCACTGTATAAATGTCAATACTTACTCTTAATAATATGCTTTGGGAAAGAGATTAGAAGAATGATTTCTGTCATGTAATTGCCATATAATCATGTAAGATACTTGAGAGCTAAGAAGAGAAAAGTGATGCATGTAGTGAGATTCATGTAATTTTTTATTCTCTCTCTCCCTCTTTCCACATGTGAATGAAAATGACCACAAGTCATTTATTATGTGCTGGGCACTGTGCTAAGTTCAGGAAACATAAAAAGAAAGATCATTCCTACCATCAAGAAGTTTATTTTTTAATAGGTGACACAACCTATAGATAGAAGGGAAAATTGGCTAGGGAAGAATATTATTTTAGTCAGAGGAATCACAAAGATTGTCCATGTAGCAAAAGGACAGTTTATTGACATTTCTTTTCCAAAAGGAATAATATTACTGGTTTGAACAATGGGTACTACTTCCTAGCATTCGAATTAGAAAGTGGGGAATATAAGGATGTTGTACAAGTGGTATAACACAGGAAGAAGAAGGCAGGAGTTAAACTTGTGTGTTTAGAACTGACAGATTGTTGTGGGCTCTCTTTCCAACTGCCCTGATGGTTCTGCCTCACTTGTTCCTACTTGGGCTAGCACCTTCTGCAACAAACCTCCAACATCCACGCTCCAGTTATTCTACTCAACTTTGGAAATGTTGCCCTGAGGCAGAGCCATCTTGATTGGGAAATGTATGAGTTCAGACTAACTTAGCTGACAATATGTAGCCTCAGAGAAATTTTTATCCCATCTAAACAGCAAACAAATTCATTTTTCCTTCCTATGACTTCATTCACTGACTTCTCAGTGCCTGATACAATAAAGTCTATATCAAATACCCTGTCAGTTATCTAGTTCTATAAAGACTAGACATGATATGAAAATAATTCTCTATTCCTTCCTAGAGTTTGAGATAGAGGAGAATAAATATAGTAATATTCTGAGTCATACTAAATTTGAGAAATATGGGAAAATATATCTCAAAACGGTTTAGGGGCATGACAAATAAAATTCCCTAGATTAAGATGCTATACCTGAAATTAATTCAGAAGGAATGCTCAAAAACAAAGATTTTTAAAAAGGTAAAAAATGTCAACACAAGGGAAAAAATGAAATTTATCTAAAGATAACAACATAGGAGGCAGAGTAGAGGATGTAAGTCATTAAAATTCTCCTTACATTTCCCTCCAAAAAAACTAAAATAACATATAAAATTGAATTTTGAGGTGAAAGTGTAGGGTGATATATTTTTCCACCACAAGAATAATTTAGGAGGTCAGAAAATGAGGTCTATGACATAGATCTGGGTGGTCCAGCATGAAAATAGTGGCAGCACAAGGACAACTTATGAAGGCAGCTGCCAAGAGTGATAGCAGCTTTGGTAGGTCTCAGCTTTCAATGTGTAAGCAGCAAAAGTAAATTTCAAAACTAGGTCTTTTGATATCAAATGTTAATCTATAAATTTTGACATTCAAGATTACTTTTGTTCTTGGTTCCATGGTATAGTTTAAGTATATTTGATTCATAGTAAAGATTTGTAAGAGGTATTATTTTTTATTTTTATCTTTATTTTATTTTAATAACAGATTTCCACATAAGTTTTCCAAAGTTATATGATTCAAGTTGTCTCCCTCTATTCTTTCCTACCCCAACCTGTAGTTGACAAGCATTTCAATCTAGGCTATATGCATATTCATTTTTTAAGTGAATAATTTTGTAAGACCAAACCCCCAAATCTTATACCTAAATAAACCAGTGATAAATCATGTTTTCATCTGCACTTATACTCCATAATTTCTTTCTCTAGAGGTGGATACCATTCTTTTTCATTAGTTCCTTAGTATTGTCCTGGATCATTGCATTGCTTTTAGTAGCAAATGCTATCATATTTAATCATCCCACAACATTTCAGCTACTGTATACAATGTTCTTCTGGTTCTGTTTATTTCCCTCTGCATCAGTTCATGTAGATCTTTGCAGTTTTGAAAGAGTTATTCTTTTCTGATAATTATTCTAATCTCCCTTATAAGATTGGAATTACACTCAAACAATCTCATATGTCCATAACAAGGAAAAGTGGAAAGAAGTCAGAGGTAATTACTGTTCACTGCACAGAAATGGGCAAAATGTATTATTCTAATTTTTTTTTTTTACTTTTTACTTTCCTATGTCAACAGGATATGAGAATTTGGATAGATTAGTAATTATGTGAACTCAGGCTCTGCAGTCAGTCCACTGTGTGTTCTCTTTCTCAAAAGCAGTTCATATCAGTACAACTTGGTCACTAGTTTGAGAAAAAGTTAATTCCGAAGAACGTGGATTCATGAGTGCTAGATTTGGTATGCACAATCTCATCTACACTGAATAATTCTCTGAACACCTAGAAAGCATATATTTCCCTTTTCTGATATTTCTTTCATATCTTCAATAATAGCTCGAATTATTTTTAACATAGTCTAAACCTAAAAAACTAGCTCACATTTCTTATGAAAAATTACTTTACAGAAGGTATAGGGAGAGCTTCAGAGATATATTCTCATGAGACACGAGCTATTTTCCTCATTGGGATTTATAATTCATTCTTGCCTATTTTTCTGAGCATAGCGACCTATGTCTTTCCACTGCATGCAGCCAAGGACATTGTAGTGGGATAGGAAGTTGCAGAGATTCACAAGCACAGCAATAGGATTCACAGGCTATTATGAAGCATCTCTCTGTTATCTTAAGTATCAGCCATAGACAAAATCATGAAACTTTTCTGTAATTTCCACTTGGCCTAGCAAAGAGATTATGACAGTGATGGTGAGCCTATGGTATGGGTGCCAAAGATGGCACACAGAATGTTCTCTGTGGGCACTCATCTGTCCCCTAACCACACTCCCCCCAGTTCACTACTAGAAAGGCAGAGGGACTCTGGCAGAGTTGCTCCCTTCCCCCTCTCCACCATGGCTTAGTACATTTTTTCACATCACCTTCTCCTCTACCCAGTAGCCCAATGGGAACATTTTCTCCCTCCCCCGTGTGGGATAAAGGGAGCAGAGCTTGCCCATAGTCTGGGGGAGGAGGGGAATAGCACTTGGTCCTGGAGGTGGGGTAGAACTTAGCACTCTATTTCCAAAATGTTTACCATCACTGGCCTAAGGCAAAGGGTTAGACTGATATAGATCACCAGCATCAGGACCATCATTCTATCCCTGCTATTGGCTTTTATAGGCTGGGCTAACTCCTCCAAATAGAAAGAATTGCCAAAATCCCTTGTCTTCCTCATTTATGTGCCTAAATTTTGGGTCCTTTTTTACCAGCATCTATAACAATCATCTATACTGCTCCATTTTGGGGAGCTAAGAGAAATGAACATGGCCTTTGTTGCCTATTAAAGGAAAACACATTTGTTAACTTTAAAATGCTTTATAATTTTGAGTTATTTTATTATTATGCTTTCACTGGTTTTCTGAGTTACATTAGTCCTACGTATGAGTAAATAACTGTTGATTGGTTTATTGATTGATAGCATTCTGAGCAACTTTGTCTGCCACTTCCACCTCAGGAACAGGAGTAGTTTTCATTCATAGCAATATCATTTATTGTCACTTTGAAGCAGGAAAGGGAACTTGAATTCTAGTCAAACATCACTTATAGAAGCCTTTTGATGCACAAGCAGAGATAAGAGAAAGTGCAAACAAATCTAGGAGGAGAAATTTTCTTGACTTAAATTCATATTTAGGTAGTGATGATTATTGTTAGAGGCTACTGTCAAACAGAGTTTTAATGATAATCTAAGGAAAGAAAGACTATACTTTATACTTGAAAGAGGGAATGAGAAGAGATCATTGAGAATGAGGCAAAGAAGCCTGTGACACAAGAGTCAGGGCAAAAAATGACTTTTGAACAAATTAGCCTCAATCTCTTGCTAGGTTTAGACTCCATCAATGCCTCTACCACTCATTGCGAAGAATATCAGTTCTACAATTACCCAAAGCACGACTGAGTGTGCAACTTTTCATCACTTCCATGGGAAAGGAAGTGCCAACAATTAGACCTTCAAAATGGATTGGATTTCTCTTGGCAAAGTCACTGTGTTGGTATGTATTTTCAAATCCAAAGCTTTCAGCTTAAGCTCTAAAAACATTTATTAAATATGCAAAGTGGTGTAACCATAACCCTTTCCTAGGGACTGACTGAGCCTAAATCATCTTAATATTATATAAAGTTCAGTTTCTTCATCTGCAAAAAATGATCTGAGAAGGAAACATAAAACAACTCCAGTATCTCTGCCAAGAAAATCCCAAATGGGGTCACAAAGTGTTGGAAAAAATTGAAAAGCAACTGAACCACAATTGTGGAAAGAATTTCTTTCTGAGATTTTTGGATGCCCAAACAAGGAAGCTAGATGAGTAACCATGTGTCTCAGCTCTTTCATTATCTATATATGTAACCTTGAGATAGCAATTTTTTTTTCTTCTCTTCAGATTTTTCAACTCTAAAATGAGGAGGTCAGAAGAAATAAGACCTACAGTTCCTTACAGAATTTAAAAAATATTATTTTTCCCAAATAACTTGTAAAAACAGTTTCCAACATTTTAAAAAGAATTGAATCCTGAATTATCTCACCATTCACTGAGATGGTAAGCAATTTAATGCTCTTGCTCTGGAAGCAGATGATAATTTTGATTGAGTTTTCTTTTCGATTTTGGATCATTGTATTACTGAGAAAAGCTAAATTATTCATACTTGTTCATTGTGCAGTGTTCTTATCATTGTATACAATGTCTTCCTGGTTCTTATTTCAGTCTGTTTCAGTTTGTGTAACTCTTTCTAGGTTTTTCCTGAGATACTACTGCTTATCATTCCTTATAGCAGAATATTATTACATTATAATCATATCCCATAATTTACTTAGTTATTTCCCAATTGATGAGTATCCCCCCATTTTCCAATTTTTACCCCCCACAAAAAAGCTATTTTAAATACCTTGGTACATATATGTACTTCCCCCTAACTTTTTTTTATCTATTTGGGATACAAACCTAAAAATGGTGTTTCTGGGTGAAAGATTATATACTATTTTATAGCCCTTTGAGTATAGGTCCTAACTGCTCTCTAGAATGGATGAATCAATTCACAATTAATACAACAGTGTATTAATGTCTCAATTTCCCTACATTGCCTCCAAATTTACTCATTTTCATTTTCTGCCAAATAGTCAATCTGATAGTTGTGTGGTGATACCTCAGAGCTGTTTTAATTTACATTTCTCTAATTACTAGTGATTTAGAGCATTTTTGCATGTCTTTAGAGAGTTTTAATTACACTGAGAACTGTCTATTCATATCCTTTGACCATTTATCACTTGGAGAATGATGTATTTCCATACATTTGACTCATTTTACTATTTTAGAAATGAGGCCTTTATTAAAAAGGTATGTTGTACAAAATACACCATTATGATCATTGTATATTAGTCTACATCCTATTTCCCCCTATTTAGCTTCTGACCATTATCTCCCCTAATTTTCTCTCTTTTCTAACAGCCTCACCCCACTTCACTTATCCCCTTTCTGGTCTACTTTCCTGTACAGAAAGATAGATTTCTATACCCAACACCCAATTGATTGTGTATGTTCTTCCCTCATTGAGTCAATACTGCTGAGAATGAAGTTCAAGTGCTCCCCTCCTAATATCCTCCATCTTCCCCTCCACTGTAAAAGCTCTTTCATGCTTCTTTTATGGGTAATAATTTACCCTATTCTACTTTCCTTTCCCTCTTCTTCCAAATCATTCCTCTTTTTCATGTCTTAATTTTATTTTCTTTTTAGATGTCATTAAATCATATTCAACTCACATCCTTGCACTCTATCCTTCTAACTACCCTAACAATGATAAAATTCTTAGAAATTTTAAGAATCATCTTCCCATGAATGTATGTAAACTATTTAACCTTATTGAATGTCTCTTGACTTCTCTTTTCTGTTTACTTTTTTTGTGATTCTTTTCAGTCTTATATTTGAGAATCAGATTTTCCATTCAGCCCTGACCTTTTCATCAGGAATTTTAAAAGTCTTCTCTTTAATTGAACGCTCATTTTCCCCTTAAAAGATTATACTCAGCTTCTCTGGGTCGAAGTCCTAGTTCCTTTGCCTTCTGGAATATCATATTCTAGGCACTCTAAACCTGTAATGTATAAGTTGGTAAATCTTGTGCTTTCCTGACTGAAGTTCAATGATTTTTAATTGTTTCATTTTCTTCCTGACTTCTAAGAATTCTGGAATTTGACTTTAATATTCCTGGGAGTTGTCATTTTAGGATCTCTTTCAGGAGGTGATCAGTGAATTCTTTCAATTTCCATTTTACCCTGTTCTAAAATATCAGAGTTCCCTTGATAATTTCTTTTGACCACTGCTTTCAAGGTAGTTAGGCAATTCTTATATAATCTCTCCCAGATTTATTTTCAATGTCAATTTTTATCAGGTGAGATACTTCACATTTTCCTCTTTTTTTCATTCCTTTGACTTTCATTATTTCTGAATCTAATAGAGTCATTAGGTACCTCTTGCCTAATTATAATTTTTAAAGGATAATTTTCTTTCTCTTTTCTCAAATCATGATTTTTAATGAACTTTTTGACCTACTTTTTCATTTGGCCAATCCTACTTTTTAAAATATTCTTTTCCTCTGTGCATTTGTGTACCCCTTTTCCCATATGGTCAATTTTACCTTCTAAAAAGTTCTTCTTTTCAGTCAATTTTTGTATATGCTTTTCCATTTCACCATTTCTGCTTTTTAAGGAGTTATTCTCTTTAGTGGACTTTTGTACCTTTTTTAAGCAATTGGCATATTATATTTTAAAATTATCATTTGTTCAATATTTTTGTACCTCCTTTAGCAAGTTGTTGTCTTTTTTTTCAAAATTTTCACATTTCATTCTCATCTATTTCCCCAATTTTTCTTCTACCTCTCTTACTTGATTTTTAAAATAATTTTTCAGTTACTCCATTAATTTTTTAGGAGGGGTCTTAAAAATAATTCATATTTTTCTTGAGGGCTTTGGATGAGTAATATTGACTTTGTTGTCTCCTTTGCATTTTGGTCTTTCCTGTCACCAAAATAACTTTGTTGATTTATTTTTTTTGTTTGTTTACTTGTTTTCTAGCCTTTTTTCTTTTCTTTTAAATAAAAACATTTTTTTAAGTTGTATACTGCACCTGTGGTGAAAGAAGCACTGTTCCAAGCTTCAGGTTCTTTTTTAATTACCTTCAGAGCTAACTTTGGGGATCTATCTGCTTTCACTTCTTACAAGATGGCATGATGTAATCAGAAGTGTGTTTAAACTCTCTAGGACTTCTCTTTAGTCTGTAAATAAAACAAATACTCTTTTCAATCTTGAAATGACCAGGGTTCCCCTCCAACACTATAGTATCAGCGCAGATGTGTGTTATTGCTCCTTCTCACCTTGAGACCATAACCAAGGATTGTGACCTGGAACTGCATATGGGCAATGACACAAAAGTTTTGTACCCAGATCCAGTAAAAGGATGCCAGTAGGGGCAGCTGGGTAGCTCAGTGGAGTGAGAATCAGGCCTAGAGACAGGAGGTCCTAGGTTCAAACCAGGCCTCAGCCACTTCCCAGCTGTGTGACCCTGGGCAAGTCACTTGACCCCCATTGCCCACCCTTACCAATCTTCCACCTATGAGACAATACACCGAAGTACAAGGGTTTAAAAAAATTTAAAAAAAAAAAAGGATGCCTGTAATCTCTTCCTAAACAGTGGTCAGGCTGCAACCCCCTGTCTATGACTAAGACCTCTAGATGGCCTTTTACCCTGGTGAGGCTTGCATTGGTAGGGAGCTTTGTACTGAACTTCTAGTCTGGTGCAATGGAGCTTTCATTCCAGTCTTGTAAATTGGTTTGGGTTAAAAAATCATTTCACCCATCTTTTTGTGGTTATGGTGCTCTAAAATTCATTTTGAGGAGTCATAGCATAGGTTTTTTTGCATAGAGATTTAGCAGAAATAAGGAGAATCTGTGCATATTTTTTCACCATCTTGGCTCCACCTAACTTTTTGTTGTTGTTGTTCCTAAACAAAATTTATATCTTCAATCCATGCCAACGGGGTTAGTGATTTCTGAGATACGTTGGAATGGAAATATAATGTTTTCCTTTATCTTTTTTCCTTTTTAAAACATTTCTATAGTGCTTAACACTATTAACAACCTACTATCCTTATATATTCCCTTTATTTGATTTTGTAACACTTTCTTCTGGTTTTCTTCCATCTACCAATATGAGTCTCTTAACTGGTATTATAATCATATTTCTCTCCTAACTGTTGTGCTATTGTGCTCTGATCTGAAATCTCCCCTTCTTTCTTTCTCCCTGTGTACTCTCTAGGTGATTCTAATAGCTTCTTTAGATTCAATTACCATCAACATATAAATGACTCACAAGTGTTCATACTCAACCTTCTCCTGTCTCCTGAATTATTGTTTTATATCAGTAATTTTTTCTTGGATGCCTCATTTAGATGACTCAGACACCTCACATTCAATACATCCAAAAAAGAAGTCTTTATCTTCTCTCAAAGATATGTCCTTTCTCCTAATGAAACTATTTCTATTTTAGTCACTATTTTATATGTATACTCTCAGTTCTAATAAAATCTCTTGCAGTTATACCCCTTTCTTCCTCTTATTCTGTCAACACCTTAGTTAAAACACCCTTATTCCCAAACCTGGACTATTACAAAAGCCTTCTAGGTGGTGTGCCTGTCTAAAGTCTCTCCTGTCTCTATTTCATTAAAGTTGTTTCCCTAAAGTAGAGGTCTTATTATCTCACTATACTATTCAATAAAATCCTGTTACTCCCTAATGTCACCATGAATATAAAATCTTCAACCTCATTTGCTAAATTCTTTATCACAAACTCCTTACTAAGTCTTTCTTCCCTTTCCAGTCTTCTCTTCTCACACATTTTTTCATTTTAGGATCCCTTGCATAAATGTGATGTAGCAGCCTTGACTTCATGTTTCTACTTGTAGAAAACCTTCCATTTCCCAACTCAGGACATTTTAATTTGTTATCTTTTATACTTGGAATTCTCTACTTCCACATCTTCTTTTCTTGGCTTCATTGGCTTCCTTTAAGTTTTCAATACATTCTACATTCTGTAAGTATCCTCTCCTGATCCACTTAGTATTAGAGCATTTTTGAGATGATTTACAACCTATCATATTTATGTCTTAATTGTAAAGAACAGTTTGTAAATTGTCTATTTTATTAGATGGTGAGCTGCTTAAGAATAAGAACTTTTTTTTTCCTTTTTCATTTATTTCCAGCACTTCCCACAGTACTTGGAAAAAAGGAAATGTTCAATAAAGACCTGATGACTTGAGTTTACTTGTCTACAATAAGTCCAACAAACAGACTTATATGAAGACTTCCATCCAGTGAGGGAGATTTCACTGTTTTTCAAGGAAGTTTATTTCAGGCTAAGATCCAACATCCTGTAATTCTTTGATTTTATCTTTGTATGTCACTATTTTAATGCCCTTCATCTTAATAAATGCTCTCTATTAGATTTATTTTCATTCATAACATCATCTTCCTAAAATTCAATTAAATATTCCTCAGAATTCATAATGGTTTATCATTTATATCTATTTCCACAATTCTCATTAATAGAATGATTGATTAAATACAATATTCCAGAATTGCTCTGATGAGGTCATAATACATATAGACTATCACATTGTTAGTCCCAAACACTATTCCTCTCTTAGTGTTGCACAAGAGTTCCATTGGCTTTTTTAGACAACCTATTATCTCATTACCTCACATCAAACATATACATTACTAAAACTCTCAGATCTTTCCACACAAACTAGTTTATTATTTGCTCTTCTATCTTCTTCTTTGTACAGTTATCACTCTATCTTCAACTTTACAAAACCATTTTAAAATCTCATAATTAATCCCTATTCAATTTCATCTTACTTTATTCAGCCTCATATTCAATCTTGTCTATATCTTTTATATCCTGACTCTGTCATTCTCTCATCTCTTAATAATATGTGGGATATTTGAGTATTTAGATCTTTGTCTGAGTTTTTTGTTATGAAGTTTTTTCCCCAATTTGTTGCTTCTCTTCTACTTTTGGTTGCATTGGTTTTGTTTGTACAAAAGCTTTTTAGTTTAACGTAATCAAATTATTTATTTTACATTTTGTAATTGTTCCTAACTCTTGCTTGGTTTTAAAATCTTTCCTTTCCCAGAGATCTAACAAGGATACTATTTTGTGTTCAACTAATTTAATTAAAGTTTCCTTCTTTATATTCAAGTCATTCATCCATTCTGAATTTTTCTTGGTGTACGTTTTGAGATGTTGATCTAAACTTAATCTCTCCCATATTGTTTTCCAATTTTCCCAGCAGTTTTTGTCAAATAGTGGATTTTTGACACAAAAGTTGGGCTCTTTGGGTCTATCATAGACTGTCCTGCTGATGTCACTTACACCACGTCTATTCCATGGATCCTCCCTTCTGTCTTTTAGCCAGTGCCATATTGTTTTGATGACCACTGCTTTACAGTACAGTTTAATATCTGGTACTCCTAGGCCACCTTCCTTCATATTTTTTTTATTATTTTCCTTGTTATTCTTGATCTTTTGTTCTTTCAAATGAACTTTGTTATAGTTTTTTTTTAATTAAGTAAAAATGTTTCTTGGTAGTTTGATAGGTATGGCACTAAGTAAATTAAATTGGGAAGAATGGTCATTTTTATTATGTTAGCTCATCCTACCCATGAACAATCAATGTTTTTCCAGTTGTTTAGATCTAGTTTTAATTGTTTGGAAAGTGTTTCATAGTTGTGTTTATATAATTCCTGTTTGTTTTGGTAGATAAATTCCTAAGTATTTTATATTGTCTAGGGTGATTTTAAATGGTATTTCTCTTTCTAACTCTTGCTGCTGCGATGTGTTAGAAATGTATAGAAATGCTGATGATTTATGTGCATTTATTTTGTATCCTGCAACTTTGCTAAAGTTGTTGATTATTTCTACCAGCTTTTCAGTTGATTCTCTAGGATTGTTTAAGTAGACCATCATATCATCTGCAAAGAGGGATAGCTTATATGCAAGGAGTTAATTCAATTGTACAAAAAAAGGCCATTTCCCAACTGATAAATGGGCAAGGGACATGAATAGGCAATTTTCAGATAAAGAAATCAAAACTATCAATAAGCACATGATAACGTATTAGAAATCTTTAATAATTAGAGAAATTCAAATCAAAACAACTCTGAGGAATCACCTCACACCTAGCAGATTGGCTGAAATGACAGCAGGGGAGAGTAATAAATGTTGGAGAGGATGTGGCAAAATTGGGACATTAATGCACTGCAGGTGGAGTTGTGAACTAATCCAACCATTCTAGATGGCAATTTGGAACTATGCCGAAAGAGTGCTAAAAGAATTCCTGCCCTTTGATCCAGCCATACCTTTGTTGGGTTTGTACCCCAAAGAGATCATAGGGAAAAAGACTTGTACAAAAATATTTATAGCCTCACTCTTTGTGGCGGCAAAAAACTGGAAAATGAGGGTATGCCCTTCAATTGGGGAATGGCTGATCAAATTGTGATATTTGTTGGTGATTGAATCTATTGTGCTCAAAGGAATAATAAACTGAAGGAATTCCATGTGAACTGGAATGACATCCAGGAGTTGATGCAGAGTGAAAGGAGCAGAACCAGGAGAATGTTGTACACAGAGACTGATACACTGTGGCACAATTGAATGTAATGGACTTCTGTACTAGCAGCAATGCAATGACCCAGGACAACACTGAGAGACTTATGAGAAAGAATGTTACCCACATTCAGAGGAAGAACTATGGGAGTAGAAACACAGAAGAAAAGCAACTGCTTTAACACATGGGTTGATGCGGACATGATTTGAGATATAGAATTTAAATGACCACCTCAGTGGAAATATCAATAATATGGAAATAGGTATTGATCAATGACACATATAATACCCAGTGGAGATACGTGTTGGCTATGGGGAGTGGGGGAAGGGGAGAGGAAGACCATGAATTATGTAACCATGGGAAAATTTTTTCTAAAAAAATAAAATTAAAAAAATCTGCAGAGTAGAAGTATTTTCCTTTCAACACATTATATACAAATCCTGGAGAAAACAAGGTAAGGAGTTCTTAACTTTTAGTCATCTCTAAATCCCTTTGATATCTTCTCTGGCTAATGTTTTTAAATATACAAATAAAATATAGAGGATCACAAAAGAAACCAATTACTTTAAAATACAGTCATCAAAATGTCTTAAAAAGTTAACAGACCATGGGCTAAGAATCTTTGTCCTAAGCCCATGATCAGTTGAGCTCATTTGCTAGTCCCATATGTCTTTGTTAATTTATTTTTACTCTTTTTTCATATGCTAGTCATCATTTGTAGTATCTTGTACCTAACTTAGGGCCAATATTGTCTAAGTCTTTCAATTTCTCTTTCAATCACTTGCAATTCTGAATATGCTGTAGTCATGGTGCTCTCTCTTATTAAAGGATTGAACTAAAATGAATAAATACATATTTCTTCAGAAGTCCTATAAAGAATATACAAATTATTAGTTATTTTTTCTATTTGAATTGATGGCCAGAGGTGAAAGTGGAATAATATTTTTTGGAAGATCCTTTAACTTCCATGAAATGTTATAATCTATTCAGGCCAGCTCTTAAAAAATTATTTTCACAGGCATTTTAAAATTGAGATATAACTTGTGTTGACATTTCTTCGTAGGGATTCAAAATAGCCAATCCATTGCTGCTGATTTCTTATTGTGGACATTTAAGCAATGAAATATTTAAATGTGGAAAAAAATCTTCTGTTTTGGCAAATCAAAGTTCTTTATGGGATAATTTATTTGATTCACAGGTATATCTCTTATTTATAGACAAATATTCACTGAATTTGCTGTAGGAAATAGACATGGGTACTGATAGGTCTTGTCATTGTCTCCAAAGTCTAATTTTAAAACTACATTCCAGGGGGCAGCTGGGTAGCTCAGTGGAGTGAGAGTCAAGCCTAGAGACAGGAGGTCCTAGGTTCAAACCCGGCCTCAGCCACTTCCCAGCTGTGTGACCCTGGGCAAGTCACTTTACCCCCATTGCCCACCCTTACCACTCTTCCACCTATGAGACAATACACCGAAGTACAAGGGTTTAAAAATAAATAAATAAATAAATGATAAAAAATAAAACAATTTGATAAAGTTTAAAAAAAAAACTACATTCCATTTTTTGGGGGGTCAACACCTTTTTTTCAAGGTTATTCATACATAATCATGCAAAACATTTCCATGGTGTTCATTTCTGCAAGTGAAAAATCATATCAAATCAAAACCCCAAATAAACAAGTGAAAAATTATATTTTCATATGCATTCTTATTGCAACAGTTCTTTCTCTGGAGGTAGATATCAGTTTTTGTCATAAGCCCCTTGGGATTGTACTGAATCATTGTATTGTTAAGAGCAGCTAAGTCAATCACAGTTGATCATTCCACAATATTTTTGTTATTGTGTACTATGTTCTCCTTGTAATGCTCATTTCACTCTGAATCATTTTATACAGGTCTTTCCAATTCTTCCTGAAATTAACCTTTTCATCATTTCTTACTACATAATAGTATTCTATCACGATCATATAACACAATTTGTTCAACCATTTCCCTAATTGATGGACATTCCTTCAATTTCCAGTTTTTGCCAGGACAAAAAGAGCAACTATAAATGTTTTTGTACAAGTAAGTCCCCCCACCCACACTTTTTTATATCTTTAGGGTACAGACCTAGTAGTGGTATTACTGTATCAAAGGATATACATTGTTTTACAGTCCTTTAGGCATAGTTCCAAATTGCCCTCCAGAATGATTGGATCAGTTCAGAAATGTAGCAGTAATGCATTATTTTCCTCCTCCAACATTTGTTACTTTCTTTTACTGTCATATTAGCTAATCTCATAGGTGTGAGGTGGCACCTCAGAGTTGTTTTAATTTACATTTCTTTAATCAAGAGAGAGTTGGCATTTGTTTTTATCTGATCATTGATAGCTTTGATTTCTTCATCTGAAAATGACTTATTCATAACATCTGACCATGTGTCAAATGGAAAAGACCTGTATTATTATGAATTGTATTTAATAGAGTAAAAATTATACATTTTACATCTTTTAATGATCTTCATATTTTATCATTTATTTTTATAAATTTATAAAATAGAATTCATAATCATCTCTATAGTTCATAAATTCTTCCTTTCTCTAGAGATCTAACAAGCGAGATCTTCTATATTTCTTTAATTTATTCATGATATCAACATTTATGTCTCAGTTACATGTCCATTTTGACTTTATCTTACTAAGGGTGTGAGAAATTGGTCTATATCTAAATTTGTCATATTCTTTTCCAGTTTCCCCAAGAGTTTTTGTCAAATAGTGAGTTTATTCCAAAAGGTGGGATCTTGGGGTTTATCAGACACTAGATTGGTAAGGTCATTTAGCCCTAATCTATTCCACTGATCCACCTTCCTTTTCTTAGCCAGTACCTGATAGTTTTGATATTTAATACTTTATAGTATTATGCAATTTTTCTAAAGTTTTTAATTATTTCCAGCTAGTTTCTTTTAGTTCATTCTCTAGGGTTTTCTTAGTGTACCATTATATCATCCACAGACATATAGTTTAGTTTCCTCATTGCCTACTCTAACTCCTTCAATTTCTTTTTCTTCCCATTTTTAAAGCTAGCCTATCTAGTAAAATATTAAATAATAGAGGTAATGATGGGCATTCTTGTTTCATATCTTTTCTTTTGAGAAAGGTTTCTACCTCATCCCTATTACAGATAATACTTTCTTGATTTTAAATTTAATTTAAAATACTTTCTTGGTTTTTAAATAGATATTACTTATCATTGAAAGGAAAGGTCCCTTTATTCCTATGATTTTTAGTGTTTTCAATAGGAATCAGTAATGTATTTGGTAAATTTTTTTTTCCTTTGCCTCTATTGAGATGTGATGATAGAAGTCACTCCCTAAGTGTGTCCTATGCTGCAACCCATTTTTGTTTGCCTAATTTGCAGGATGTAGGTTCACAGAGGATAAAAGGTGTGGGGCAGAGCTTGCTCTCTCTCCTACTCTCACTCTAAGTTAGTGCTGGAGGGTTTTTGGAGGGCTAAGCGGTTTGGCAGTCATGGGATTTTGGCCTAGGTATTTTTCTAGTTGGAAAGATTTTCTCTCCCTTCCTTCATTTCCCTTTTTCATATATCTGCATTTTTATTAAAATTACATTATTAAGAGCTCCTTATGGACTCCTGACTTAAGAATTGAATTCATAATGGTAACCACAATATTTTATTGATATTATATTTGATAATGTTATTTTTATTATTAATGTTATTTTTATCAATTTATTTATTTATAATAATATTAAATTATTAAATTTATTTTCATTTATTACAGAGATAATCATGTGATTTCTGTTAGTTTCATTATTGATATGGTCAGTTAAGCTAATAGTTTTCTGATTATTAAGCCACCTTTACATTCCTAGTATAAATCCAATCTTGTCATAGTTAATAATTCTTGTGATATATCACCGTAGTATCTTTCTAGTATTTTATCTAAGATTTTTGCATCAATATTCATTAAGAGAACTGGTCTGTAATTTTCTTTCTTTATTTTCGGTCTTCCCAACTTAGATATCACCACCATATTTCTGTCATAAAAATAATTTTATAGGACTCCTTCTTTACTTATTTTTCCAAATAGTTTATATAGTGTTGGGATCAACTGTTCCTTAAATGTTTGAGAGAATTCACTTGTGAATCTATCTGGCCCTGGGATTTTTTCTTCAGAAGTTCACTGATGGTATGTACAATTTCTTTTCCTGAGATGGAATTATTTAAGTATTGTAGTTTCTCTTTTGTTAATCTGGGCAGTTTATATTTTTAAAATATTCAATCATTTCACCTAGATTATCAGACTTATTATTTTATAATTGGTCAAAATAACTCCTAGTGATTGTTTTAATTTCCTCTTCAGTGGAAGTGAATTCATTCTTTCCATTTTTGATACTGCTAATTTGTTTTACTTCTTTCTTTTTTAATCAAATTAAGCAATGTTCTATTTTATTTGTTTATTTATTTCTATAAAACCGACTCTTATTCTTATTTATTAGTTCAATAGTTCTCTTACTTTTAATTCTATTCATTTCTCCTTTGAGTTTTAGGATTTCCAATTTAGTCTTAATTAGGGATTTTTAATTTATCTTTTTTTTATATATGTGTGTATCTTATTACATGGCCAATTCATTGATCTGCCTTTTCTCAATATTATTGATATAATCATCCAGGAATATAAATATTCCCCTAAGTACTGCTTTCCCTGTATTCTATAATTTTTATATGTTATCTCCTCATTGTCATTCTTCTTAATGAAATCATTTATTGTCACTATAATTTGTTCTTTGATCCACCTCCTTTGAAGAATTATATTTTTTAGTTTCCAATTAATTTTTAATTTGGATTTCCATGAACCCTATTGATTATAATTCTTATTGCATTATGATCTGAAAAAGATTGCAATCATTATTTCTGGTTTTGTTCATTTGATAGTGAAGTTTTTGTGCCCTAGGACATCCTTTATCTTTGTTGAAAGCATGATCGCTATTCTTTTTCTTTTTTATCTTAGTTGAAGCCCAAATAAATTCTGCACAATCCCCTTACCTTTATTCTGTGTGTCTACCTGACTCAAATGTGTTTCTTTTAAACAAACTATTATAGGATTTTGTTTCCTACTGGCTTCCATTTTATTGGTGAGTTCTACCCATTTATAAGCTTACCATCTGTGTATTCACCATTATCTTGTATCCCCTTTTAATTTTGCACTTTCTCCTTTTACTGTCCTTCCACAGAATATTTTATTTTTAATCACCCCTGCCATTTCCCTTTCCTTATATTACTTCTATTCCTACCACCACCTTTCTATTCTCTGTATTAATCAGAGATCTTGAACCCTTGGACTTCATCCTCCAGAATCCTTCAGTATCTCCCAGCATCCTTTGCCCTCCCCCCAAGTTTGCATCTTCACATATTGTTTATAAGTTCTGCAACTCCACTTCTCTTCTCACATGACTGGGGCTGGGTTAGGTAGCTTTTTCACTTTAGTTATTATTAATAAATTATATAAAATATGGTAATTATTGAATATTAATTTTAATCTTAACATCTCTTTCTACTTCTCTATTGGGTAAAATAGTATTCAATGCCCCAATGAGTCTGGCTGGTATTCCCTCTCTGAGGCAATTCCAATGAGAATAAAATTTAGGTATTGTCTGTCACCATCATCATCCTCCCTTCCACTGTAACCTTTTTTTTCCATTCATCTTTAGGTAATAATTTATCCCATTTTACCTCTTATGTTTTCCCCTTTCTCTCATTACAATACTCCTTTTTTCCCCTTGATTTTTTTTGTATGGCATCCTAAACAACTTACTACCACACCCTCTATCTATGTATATTTATTCTAATTGCTATGAAAATGATAAAAATGTTAATAGTGATAAATATCATCTTTCCACACAGGAATATAAATATTTGACCTTACTGAATAATTTAAATTTTCTCTTTCTTATTATTTATCTTTTGAATCATGTATTTTGATGTCAAATTTTCTGGTTAGGTCTGGTCTTTTCATCAGGAATGCTTAGAAATCTTCCATTTTATTAAATGACAATTTTTCCCTGAAAAAATACAGTCAGTTTTGATAAGTAGGTGATTCTTTTAATAAACCCAGTTCCTTTGCCTTCCAGAATGTCACTTTCCATGTCTTCTGATCCTTTCATATAGAAAGTACTAAATCCTGTGTGATTCTTACTGTAGCTTCATAATATTTGATTTTTTCCCTGGCTGTTTGCAGCATTTTCTACTTGTCCTAGGAGCTCTTGAATTTGGCTATAATATTCCTTGTAGTTGTCAGTTGGATATTTATTTCAGGAGGTGATATGTGAATTTGTTCTGTTTCTATTTTCCCATATGATCAAGAATGTCAGGGCAGTTTTCTTTGATAATCTCTTATAATATAATGTCAAGACATTTTTTTTCATCATGACTAAATAGTTGTCCAGTAATTCTTAGATTGTCTCTCCTGTATCTGTTTTCCAGGTCAGTTTTTTTAAATGATATGTTTCATATTTCTTCTATATTTAAATTATTTTGGTTTGGTTTTGCTTTTCTTTCTTGATGTCACCTTACATTTGCCTAGATCTACATTTTAAAGAATGATTTTATTCCATGACTTCTAGAATCTCCTTTTCCATTTTGTTAATTCTACTTTTTATGAAACTCTTTTATTTACTGTATTTTTGTGTCTCTTGTTTTCTCCATTTGACCAATTCTACTTTTTAAGCTGTTATTCCCCTTTTTTGCTTTCATTTCTCCTCATTTTTCTTGGACCTCTCTTATATGATTTTGAAGTCCTTATTAAGACCTTCCAGAGCTTAGATCAGTTCTTTGAAATTTTGCGTGTGTTTGCTTTGATTTCATAATACCCTACCATGTCTGTTTGTTGCTCTTCTTTATCTCCATAGAAATCATTTAGGTTTTTTTGCTGTTTGCTTATTTTCCCAGCTTTTTATTTTACCTTTTATTTTTATCTTAAAAATAGACTCTATTTTCAGATTAGAGAGCATACTCTTGTAAACATCAGTTTTTCCTTGAGGCTACCCTCAATTCTACTTCTGGTTTTCTGCAAGTTTCAATTCTCCCAAGGTGGTAAAAAGGCCTTTGGGCTAGAAGTTCTGAAAGCTCTTAATTCAGTCTACTCTAGGTACTGATGATAGCTTTCAGCTCTGTGAGCTACTTTGCCCCATGGCTAGGGGCTTCACCACAAGCTTGAAAAGGCCTAGTGCCAAAAATTGTGGGTTTCATTAAAGGCTTGGGGCCTAAAAGGGAAGGTTTGGAGTGCTCTGTTATTGGCTTAAGCAGGATTCTGGTGTCTCAAATTTGGGTTCTGCCAGGTTCAGAACCAGGTGCAGTAGGTAATGGATGGGAAGCAGCTTGTGTTCCTCTGTACACAGTTTTACTTCCTTTTTCCCACTTACTCCATAAAATAGACCCTCTCCACCTACCTTTCAAGTAGTTTGTCACACAGGAACTACTTCACTCAGTCCCCTTGTTGGTTCTGTGACTCCAGTAAGGTTTTAAGGTACTATTTTAATGTTGATTTGAGAGTACTCTCAGAGTAGTTCTACCTTTCCTTTCTGCTAAGCTGCCATTTTAGTTCTACCCCCTCTCTTCTGCTCCCTTACATTCCATTTTTATTCAGTATGATTAAGCATAGAGAATTTGTCATTTATATTAAAACCTGATAGGTAATTAATAGGAATATAATGGAAACAAAATTGGATTTTAAGATAGGACACCTGGGTTTAAATCTTTGATTAGTATTATTTGATTCTAATAAAATCATTGTGACTCGATTGGGCCATATGTAAAATTGATAGGATAATATTTGCTTTAGCTAATTCATGAGATCATTTAAGTGAAAGAAAAAAAACACTGGAAAACCTTAAAGTACTATATATGTGAGTTTGAGGCATTCAAATTATTGCTTTTAATAATGAAGCAATCAACTTTATTAGGCCCCTACTTTGTATAAGTCACTGTGCCAGACTTCACAAGAAAAGGAAAAGGGGAGGAGGAATACAAAGAATTATAAAACATTCCCTGCCCTCAAGGAACATACATGATTCTTAGAATTAAATCATTAAAATGAAGATCATGTTCTTTAATCGTTCAGTGCAATAATAAATGAGATATCACAAAGTAGTGAACATTTAATAATCAAATGTACACTGCAAAGAATAAGAAATTTAAAGTAGTAAAGATCACTATGGACTGGAATAGGTTTTGGAGGCTTCATGGAGAAAGATAAATTTGAACTTGCCTCATAGGATTTGTATACTGGCTAGGGCAAAGAGAGACTTCTAAATAAAGTTTTTAATCAAAGGTGTGGGAGCAGGAAAAACCAATTCCATATTATACATTGACTGTCATTCAGACAAGTCTGCTACTTATTTATTGAACTTTTTATGGAGTACAAAAGTTAATTAGTCTCTTCCTTCTGGATGACTGGGCATACCGATTGTTTTAAAGTCATTTTAAATTCTGATTCTCTCTGTACATTGGAAAATAACAATGTCAGTGAATAATTCTTAGAGGGCATGACTTTAAGAAAAATTACTGTAGAATTATCGTGAGTTCTCAGTCTTCCCTCAGGTGTAATTTAAATTGATACCCCTTTCTTTCCAAATTTGATTTTATGCATTGAGTTGTAGAATCTTAATATTCAAAGTGATATTAAAGGGTATCTATTTTAGCCCCTACCCAAAACAGGACTCCATTCTACAAAAGCTAACATACTCAACACTTGCTTGAATACCTATCAGAGATGAAACATGCACTACTTCATAAAATCATATATCACTGATAATGAGGTATAAGTTTAAGAAAGTCTTCCTTTTATAAAACTTAAATTTGCCTCTGCATATTCCAATCATTGCTCCTAGTTAGAGCCACACAATGGGAGCCTCACAATATGCCTAAGCATTCTTCCCTATGAAAGAACTTTCATTATTTAAAGTTATATTGCCCTTCCTAAGTTTTTGCTTTTACAAGAAAATCTATTCACTGTTCCTTCATCCAAGAGATGTAGATTTATAGTCAGCGGAATAGAATTTAATTCTGGCTCCAGTACTTACTACCTGTTTGTTCCTTTTGATATATCATTGAACCTCTAGGCCTCAGTTTCATTACCGATTAAATGAAGGTCTTATATAAAAATGATACATAATATTCCTTAAAACATTTCTATTCTATGATCCTAAGAACCAATCTTTACTCATTACCATTTAGTTTCACCTTGCCATTCTAGTCATCCCTTTCTAGATACATTGAGGCTTGTCAATATTTTTCCTAAATGAGATAGCCAGAAATGACCACACACACTCTAGACATGATCTAGACTAAGCAGGAGATAACAAAATTATAATTTCCTACATTCTAGGGAATGTACTTATGAAAATTCATCTTCAGCTTGTGTTTGCTTTTGGTCACTATGTAGCACCATTTTTGACTCTCATTTAGGTTGCAGTATATTCACACCCTCAAGTTTTAGGGAATGGATTTTAGAAAAAGGCACTCCAATCATTCTCATTCCTTCCATAGAACTCATCCTTGTGACAGCACCTGAAACATTGGCCTTCATTCATTACCCACAATCACTAAGTACACTTTTCATCTCACTTGTTGACTTTCATTCAGTATCTAATTTTAAAAAAAAGGATTTGTCTACCCACTACTCTAATTGCAGTCAGAATACTGTTCTTTTCTTTTAATGCCTTCAAATTTCATATCTTTATGGCTTAGTTTCATTAACATTTGATGCCTCCTTTTCTGTTATCCTCTACTAGAAAACGCAAAGTGTCCATTTTCTTCTCTAGCAATTATGAAAGACATGAAAGAACAAAGATATTGTAATGGATTATCATCCATTAAAAGTTCAGCTTAAGCTTTCTATGGAAAACTGTAATATCACGTGTAAAACCCAGGAAATATAATTAAGTCTTTCATCTTACTTGTTTATTTTACATTTATACTCAAACTTTTAAAGTATATTCTTTGATTATTGAGTGATACAGATACAGTACGTATAGAAAATAACATATAACTGAAAAATTAAATACATGACATTTTTTTTCACTAATCATGATTATAATTTATTTGGAAGATTTTAGAAAAAGAATAATTATCTATTTTAAGCAAGGAGAAAACAGAAACTCACTAATTAAAGAATTAGTTCTTATCAAAATGCTCTAACATGTTCATAAATGGACAGCAAACAACTAGAAAAGGAAGTAATCATCACAGAATATCATGTCTTTAGCAAAAAGTATTTTAAAATGCAATATTAACCTTATTTCATTTTTTCCTTATATTTACTAATCTTTTAGATTGAAGTAAATATCTAGGCATGCTTTATCAAGATCTCATCAAAATTTTCCATGTTCCTCATTGCAGGAAACAGAAACATATGGGTTGGGGAATGGGAATTGTTTAAATGCCTGAATCTAAAGGAGTTCCTAATGAACTGATGTCAACTTAAGAATAGGTCTCTAGGGATCCATGGTTGGTCCTGTACTATATAAGGTTTTCATTTAGAATTTGGATAGAAGCATGAGATATCTATTTATCAAACAAATATTTGGAAAGGATAGATAATATATGGCAGAAGCAAAATGCAGATAAATTTTGATAAGCTAGAACACTGGACAGAATTGGAAAATTACAATTTATGAATAAGAAATATCGTCATTAGCTGGGTTAAATAATTGACTACACAAATAACAGATAGAAGAGGCATGGTTACACCTTTTTTAAAAATCAAATTAAAAAAGAATTGGGGAAATGCAATGACTTATGAGCTCAATGTGATTCAGCAATATGATATAGAAGCTAAGCAAGTTAATAAAAGTAGATCATGTTAAGAAGGACATCCATTTAAGAAATAAGGAAGTGATGTCCCCATTATCTACCTTGGTCAAACCATATCCAGAGTACTAGACATAACATTTTAAAATGAACATTGATATATTGTAAAACATCTAGAGAAGAAGAATTTTTTTAAAAATCATGTCATATTTGTTGGTTTTAATTAAGATTGTTTAAAATAGAAAAAAACAACTATTTTCGAGAAAGGGAATAAGGGATATGATAAAAACTTTACAAATATTTAAAAATCTGTAGGAAAGAGATGAGATTTGTTCTATTTCGTCCCATATGAAAAGTTTATGCACAAAGGGCAAAATTTGCAAAAAATAGATTTAGATTTGATATAAGGATAAGATTCCTGAGGATTATCTTTCTCTTAAATTGTAATACACTTTCCTAACAATGTTATGAGATCTTCACTTTAAGTCTTTAAGCAAAATATAAGCAAGTATACCATGCTAGAGTAGGAAAAGGTTTTTTTGAGCTATTCATTCAATTGAAAGGTAAATATGCTATATCAGAAAGGACTGAGGTTCAATGCTCTAGGCCAGTGATGGGCAAACTTTTAAAGAGGAAGCCAAAGGAAAGTAAATGCTTATCTGTCAGTCTGTTTCAAAGGCAACTCTTTCTAAGTTTCCTTGTATTGTATCCTACTCATTGTATTCATCAGATTAGGAATAATGTCACAGGGCAGGAAAGAACATTTAAGGGAGCTGAATCTGGCCCGCAGGCTGTAGTTTACCCCTCACTGCTCTAGGCAATACTCTAAGATGATAATTTGATATAATTTACAACTGGAAGCTTCCTATACTAGTGGAATCGTATATATATTCAAATACCTACTTGCATCCCTCATAATTGGACTAGATGGACCTTGAAAGATCTTTCAATTCTGAAATTCTGTGAAAATTTCATTTATTTATCTATTGGTTACTAACCCATGAGATAAATATTTACTGCAGTTATCATTTTGATATGACTCCCATTACTTAACGTCCCCTCCAAGTCTGGGCTTACATGGATAGAGTCTAATTCCTGGGGTAGATATAAAAAAGATAATTTTCTCATTAACTAGTTATATCTCTACTCAGATTTTAGTTTGGCAAATCTCCAAATCTGTTCATGTTTTGATTTCTATGCATGTGTTAACAGGTTCCCAGCTACCCACATGCTTTCAGTTAGGTAAAGAATATCCTTTATCTCATTTCACAGAAAAAATGCAAAAGATTCATAGGTTCAAAGTTATTCATAAATAATACTACATAGAAAATATATAACGCTTTCCCTTAGAAGATTCAAACCTATGTTTTTAGTGGATAACCTGTATATGATCCTATGAAATTCATTTTCCATAGAAACCTCTGCATTCTCTTCCTGACTTATAGATCCCTGCTATGACCCAAATACATAAACACCCTCTATCTTATAGCCTTGTATCCACCGCTATCTGAATAACTCACAGTATAGGAGAGAGGAAAGTGTTTGAATTTTGCTCCCTCATCTTGTGGTTTTAGATTTTCAGAGTTTTCCAAACTCAAGACATGCATAAGTGATGCTATATCTTCAAGAGGCATACTGCTTCAAACCATTGTCTTTTTCTAACTAATCTAATTACCAAATCCTTGCAATTTGAGTTTCTCTTTAGAAAACTTCAAAGCTAGTGTTCCCCAAGAAGCCCATTTTTTCTGGTTAAAGTTCTAATTCTAGGATCCCATTGCTTAGGAAAACAAAATATCCCCTTCACTAATTTGGAATGTAGGGTACAAAACATTGCCTATGTAAGAGACTAGGTAAGATTTGGAAAATGGTTAACCAAGCCTGAATTTTGAATGGAATGCTGAGAACCCAGGAGCAGTGACAGTTAACCTTAAGGTTGAAGACTATGGGAAGATTCCAAGGGACACTCTCACTGTTGTCTCATCTTTGGAGGGACAGGGAGATGGAAGGAGAGATCTGGTGTGTTCTGGAGCACTTCAAACCCCCAAATCTGAGATTTACCTAAGACTTTCAACTTCACAAATAGCCAAATTGATCTTTTAACTTCATTGAACACCAGTAAAGATAAATGTTGCAGTTCCTCAGTTTTGGCCAAGGAGCCAGGACTCCAGTGGGAGGGAGCCCGCCCCTGAGGGCTAACCAACCTAGCTTGAACCTTGGTTCAAGATTCTCTCTTTAGGCAAGTAAGTTTATTTAGGATAGTTTTACTGGGCTCTGGGTCAATTGACTGAGAATGAAGACTACAGAAGTAATCTCTGTTACTGCCCAACCTGGAGAGAGACCAATACTAGAATTTAGAAATCACCTTAAACCTTTTTCCTGATAACCTTTCTTTTACCTTTGAATTGTTCTATACCTGAATAAACCCCATCTTAGAGATTTGAATAAGATCTAGAAAGCAGTTGACTTGGGATGGAGAAGATCTCTTCTTGGGGTGTGGGAGGAAGGTGGATTACTCACCATTTTATTTATTTTTTTTTATTAGAAAAATTTTCCATGGCTACATAATTCATATTTCTACTTTGCCTTTCATCCCCTCAAATAACCCCCCAGCTAACTTACATTTCCAGTGGTTTTAACATGTGTGGTCAGTCAAGACTTATTTACATATTATTGATAGTTACATTGGGGTGGTCTTTTCGGGTCTAAAAACCCAATCATGTCCTCATCAACCCAAGTGTTTAAGCAGCTGTTTTTCTTCTGTGTTTCCACTCCTGTAGTTCTTCCTCTGAATGTGCGTAGCGTTCTTTTCCATAAATCCCTCAGAATTGTCTTGGGTCATTGCATTGCTGCTAGTATAGACGTCTATTACATTTGATTTTACCACAGTGTATCAGTCTCTGTGTACAATGTTTTTCTGGCTCTGCTCCTTCAAATCTGCATTCAAATTCCTAGAAGGAATTTCCAGCTCACATGGGATTCCTCCAGTTTATTATCCCTTTGAGCACAATAGTATTCCATCACCAACATATACCACAATTTGTTCAGCCATTCCCCAATTGAAGGGCATACCCTTGCTTTCCAGTTTTTTGCCACCACAAAGAGCACAGCTATACATATTTTTGTGCAAGTCTGTTTATCTATGATTTCTTTGGGGTACAATCTCAGCAATGATATAGCTGGATCAAAGGGCAGGCCTTCTTTTATCTCTCTTTGAGCATAGTTCCAAATTGCCATCCAGAATGGTTGGATCAGTTCAACTCCACCAGCAATGCATTAATGTCCCAATTTTGCCACATCCCCTCCAACATTCATTACTCTCCCCTGCTATCATTTTAGCCAATCTGCTAGGTGTGAGGTGGTACCTCAGAGTTGTTTTCATTTGCATTTCTCTAATTATTAGAGATTTAGAACACTTTCTCATGTGCTTATTGATACTTTTGATTTCTTTATCTGAAAATTGCCTATTCATGTCCCTTGCCCATTTATTAATTGGGGAATGGCTTGATTTTTTATACAATTGATTTAGCTCATTGTATGTTTGAGTAATTAGACCTCTGTCAGAATTTTTTATAATAAATATTTTTTCCCAGTTTGCTGTTTCCCTTCTGATTTTGGTTGCATTGTTTTTATTTGTACAAAAACTTTTTAATTTAATATAATTAAAATTATTTATTTTACACTTTGTAATTTTTTCTAACTCACCCTTGGTTTTAAAATCTTTCCTTTCCCAGAGATCTGACAAATATACTATTCTGTGTTCAACTATTTTACTTACAGTTTCCTTCTTTATATTCAAGTCTATCACCCATTCTGAATTTATCTTGATGTATGGTGTGAGAAGTTGATCTAAGCCTGATCTCTCCCATATTGTTTTCCAATTTTCCCAGCAGTTTTTGTCAAATAGTGGATTTTTGTCCCAAAAGTTGGGCTCTTTGTGTTTGTCATACACTGTTTTACTGACATCACTTACCCCAAGTCTATTCCACTGATCCTCCCTTCTATCTCTTAGCCAATACCATATTGTTTTGATGACTGCTACTTTATAGTTTGGCTTGATATCTGGTACTGCTAAGCCACCTTCCTTCACATTTATTTTTCATTATTTCCCTTGATATTCTTGATCTTTTGTTCTTCCAAAGAAACTTTGTTATAGTTTTTTCTAATGTAGTAAAAAAGGTGTTTGGTAGTTTGATAGGTATGGCACTAAATAAGTAAATTAATTTGGGTAGAATGGTCATTTTTATTATATTAGCTCATCCTACCCATGAGCACTCAATGTTTTTCCAATTGTTTAGATCTAGTTTTACTTTTTTGGAAAGTATTTTGTAGTTATGTTCGTATAATTGCTGTATTTGTTTTGGTAGATAGATTCTTAAGTATTTTATATTGTCTAGGGTGATTTTAAATGGTATTTCTCTTTCTAGAAATTAATGTGGATGGTTTTCCTAATGTTGAACCATCCTTGCATTCCTGGTATAAATCCCACATGATCATGATGAATAACCCTCTTGATCACTTGCTGGAGTCTCTTTGCTAGTATTCTATTTAAGATTTTTGCATCTATGTTCATTAAGGAGATTGGTCTGTAATTTTCTTTCTCTGTTTTTGATCTACCTGGCTTTGGAATCAGTACCATATTTGTGTCATAAAAGGAGTTTGGTAAGACTCCTTCTTTGCTTATTATAACAAATAATTTGTATAGAATTGGGATTAATTGTTCTTTGAATGTTTGATAGAATTCACTTGTGAATCCATCAGGCCCTGGTGATTTTTTTTCTCGGGGAGTTCTTTGATGGCCTGTTCAATTTATTTTTCTGATTTTGGATTACTTAAGTATTCTATTTCTTCTGTTGTTAATCTAGGCAATTTATATTTTTCCAAATATTCATCCATATCACCTAGATTGTTAAATTTATTGCCATATAATTGGACAAAATAGTTTTTAATGATTGCCTTAATTTCCTCTTAATTAGAGGTGAGGTCTCCCTTTTCATCTTTGATACTATTAATTTGGTTTTTTTTTCTTTCCTTTTTTATTAGATTAACCAGTACTTTGTCTATTTTATCTGTTTTTTCAAAATACCAGCTTCTAGCCTTATTTATTAATTCAATAGTTCTTTTACTTTTGATTTTATTAATTTCTCCTTTAATTTTTAGTATTTCTAATTTAGTTTTCCTCTGAGGATTTTTAATTTGTTCATTTTCTAGTTTTTTAAGTTGAATTCCTAATTCATTAAACTCTGCCCTCCCTAATTTGTTAATATATGAACTCAGTGATATAAATTTTCCCCTTCGAACTGCTTTGGCTGCATCCCATAGGTTTGGGTAAGATGTCTCATCATTGTCATTGTCTTCAACGAAATTATTAATTGTTTCTGTGATTTGTTCTTTCACTAAATTATTTTGGAGCATCATATTATTTAATTTCCAATTAGTTTTTGGTTTGCCTCTCCATGTATTCTTACTAATAACTATTTTTATTGCATTATGATCTGAGAAGGTTACATTTATTATTTCTGTTTTTTAGCATTTCTTTGCCATGTTTCTGTGCCCTATTACATGGTCTATCTTTGTGAATGTTCCATGTGCTGCTGAAAAGAAGGTGTATTCCTTTTTGTCTCTATTTATTTTTCTCCATATATCTATTAACTCTAATTCTCTAGGGTTTCATTCACCTCTCTTATCTCTTTCTTATTTATTTTTTGGTTTGATTTATATAGATCTGATAGGGGAAGTTTGAGTTCCCCCACTAGTATGGTTTTGCTCACCATTTTAAACTACACTCAGCCATTGACAGTGGGGAGACTCGACTTAATTTAACCTGTCTCTGAGCAATTGCTAGAGGACTTTAGGGGTTCATTCAATAGATAACATCTTTCCCTAACCTCTCATTCCAAATTTACCCGTATTGGGGAACCCCCATTTGTGAAACAAGTGAGAGTGTCTCCCTAGTAAGAAGGGGTGATGTGAGTAGCTTTGGACCATATCCATTCAGTCAAGGGGGTTACTATAGCACACCCCAACTACATGCCAACCCCCTTCTTACACCTACTTTGAAGGGGAGATGTGGGCAAATGACTACTCTTTAAAGTGTATGACTATATGATCCTCTATAATTCCCTCTCTATTGTGATCTTTTAAGCTGAAAAAAAATAAGGAACTCTTCTCTTAGGCCAAATTAGTAATAAGGATGTGTTTAAAAAAATGAAACATGCATGTACTTCTACTCTAGCATTAGACATTTTCAATTCATTAAGGGAAGGAGACTGTCTGAAAACATGCAAACTGGGACTTGAACCTCAGAACCCAGGTCTGTGTCCTTGCCTCTCCTATATAGGTAAATATAGGTAAAATACAAATAGGTAAAAAAAGGTAAAATACATTTGAGGCAAAATGGTAACATAGATGAAATAGATAAGTAGGTAAATAGGTAATAGGTAAATAGGTACAAATAGGTAAAATAGATAAATGATAAAACAGAATTAAGTTGTTTTTTCATTTGTTTTTTTAGAAGTAGTTGAGAACCTTGGAAAGTAGTTTGGGTTAGAAACAAGTGGGCAGGGGAAGAAAATAATCAAGGTACTGTTAGAAAGGGTACTATTTAGGGAAGTAGTGCTAAAACAAAAAATTAGACTTCTGATAGGAAAATAATAAAGGGAGATAAAGCAAAAAAAGACTGAGGAAAAAA
Organism: Gracilinanus agilis; assembly: GCF_016433145.1. Taxonomy (NCBI): domain Eukaryota; kingdom Metazoa; phylum Chordata; class Mammalia; order Didelphimorphia; family Didelphidae; genus Gracilinanus; species Gracilinanus agilis. The sequence goes on along the minus strand of NC_058131.1, from coordinate 197,310,577 downwards.
GTAATGGAGATAAATACAAAAATAATAATTTTAATTGTGAATGTAAATGAGATAAATTTGTCCATAAAATAAAAATAAATAGCAAAATGGATCAAAATCCCAAACCAAAACAATATGTTGCTTACAAGAAACACATTTTAAAATGACAGACACATATAGAGTAAAAAATAAAAAGCTGGAGTAGACTATATTATACTTTAGCTTATCAAAAGTAATAATGATCCCAAAGTTGAAGCTAAAATAGATCTAATTAAAAGAGGTAAATAGTAAGTAAGTTATGTTAAAAGAACCAAATTTAATAAAGCATTGTCAATAATAAACCTATCAGCACCAGATATTATGGCCTCCAAATTTTTAAAGGAACAACGAAAAGAGATACAGGCAGAAATAGATAACAAAAGAATAATAATGGGAGACTTTAATCTCCCCGTCTCAGAACCAGAAAATTTTAACCAAAATAACAAATAAATAAGAAAAAAAGTAAAGGACATAAATATAATCTTAGATAAGTTATATATAAAAGATATGAGGAGAAAATTGAATTAGAATGGAAAGGAAAGTATATTTTTCTTAGTTGTATGTGATATATTTATAAAAATTGACCACATACTAAGACATAAAATGTTATAGTTTAATGAAGAAAAACAGAAATATTAATTGCAACCTTTTCAGACTAACAGGCAATAGAAGTCTACTTAATTATGGTCCATGAAACAGAATAAAAATTAAAGACTAAAAAACTTAATATTAAAAATGGTGGTTTGAGGAACAAGTCACAAAAACAATAAATAATTTTATTAGAGAAAAGTATAATAATGAGACAATATTTTAACATCTTTGGTAGATAGAAAAAACAATGATTATAAGAAATATATATTTATTAGTGTATGTATCAATAAAGGACAGATCAATGAACTCTGTATGCAATTTAAAAAAACTAAAAAAAGAAAAATATTAAAACCCCCAATTTAATACCAAATTAGAAATCCTAAAAATTTAAGGCAAGATAACAAATCGAATGTAAGAAAACAAACAAATTAATAAATAAAACTATGAGATTTTATGAAAATAAATCCTAGCAAAATATATAAATCATTTTAATATAATTTTTAAAAAGAGAAAGAAAAAATAAAATCACTAGCAATATAAGAAAGGACAAAGTTAGCAAATGCATAGATAACAGATGAGAAAGTAGACTATCTAAATAAATCTATTTTAGGACAAAATATTGAACAAACCATAGATGAAATTTCTAAGAAATAAACTTCATGACCAAAGGATATAAAGGAAATATTACCAAACATTTAAAGATCATCTAATTCCAATATAAAATAAATTATTTAGAATAATTCATGAAGAAGGAACCCTATTAAATTCATTTTATTAAATAAATATGATGCTAATATCTAAAATAGGAATAAAGAAAACAGATAAAAACATTATAAAATAACTGCATGAATGAATATTGATGCAAAAATCCTAAATTAAATATTAGTCATATGAGTACTACAACATGTCATGAAGATTATACATTATCCAAACAGGATTCATTTTAGATATGCAGGTATCATTTGATATAGGGAAAACAATCAATATATTTGCATACATCAGCAATAAAAGTAAAAAAAAAATCATGATTTTATCAGTAGATGCAGAAAAAGCTTTCAAAAAATACAATACTGGGGGCAGCTGGGTAGCTCAGTGGATTGAGAGTCAGGCCTAGAGACAGGAGGTCCTAGGTTCAAAACAAGCCTCAGACACTTCCCAGTTGTGTGACCCTGGGCAAGTCACTTGAGCCCCATTGCCCACCCTTACCAATCTTCCACCTATGAGCCAATACACAGAAGTTAAGGGTTAAAAAAAGTACAATACTTATTTCTAATTAAAACTCTTGAAAGTATAGCTATGAATGGTTTTTTCCTTAGAATAAGAAGTGTCTATCTAAAACTATTAGCAAAGAATATCTATAATGAAAATCATTTAGAAACTTGCCTATGAGATTAGAAGTAAAAATAGGATTCCCATTAACCCCAGTATTATTTTATCATTGTATCAGAAATAAAAGCAATAAGAAAAGAAAAAGCAATTGAAGGAATCACAGTGGGTTAAAGAAATAAAGTAAAAAAAAAAAAAAAAAACAACAAGCTGAGGGTTTGGAAAGATGATATGATGGTCTCTATAGAAAATCCTTGAGATTAAACTAAGAAATTGAAACTATCAGTAACTTTTGCAAAGTAGAAGGATATAAAATAAACCCACAGAAATTATCACCATTTCTATACATCACCATCAAAGTCTTTTAAGAAGTCACCCAATTATAATAGACACAAATAGAATAAAATACCTAGGAGTATATGTGTCAAAAAAAACATTGGAACTACATTAATATAATTTTTTTTAACATTTATTAATATTCATTTTTAACATGGTTACATGATTCATGCTCCCCTTTCCCCTTCAACCCCCCCCCGCGCCCCCCCCCCCACCCTTGGCCGATGCGCGTTTCCACTAGTTTTGTCATGTGTCCTTGAACAAGACCAATTTCCAAATTGTTGGTAGTTGCATTGGTGTGGTAGTTTCGAGTCTACACCCTCAGTCATGTCCACCCTGACCCATGCGTTCAAGCAGTTGTTTTTCTTATATGTTTCCTCTTCTGCAGTCCTTCCTCTG